>NC_066878.1:20114465-20414465 GCF_022985175.1 Labeo rohita
ATGTTCTGTATTTTAATTGGTGGTGTATGTGCATATGTACGTGCAATCTTTATGATGTCATGCTGATGTAACGTATTTATACTCTTTATTTGTCTTGTTTACAGCACTTAATCGTACCTGTGCTAGCAGGTGTGTAGATGGGCTTGTCTGTTTGTACAAATATATATCCAGACTGGAATGAGAGCATGACCACTTTCTCCAGAGTGACGGATGGAAACTGAGCTTGTAGATACACATACTGCTTCTCATCGGGATCTTCAGAGAAGAAGTTCTGATCATCAGGGATCTACAAGACAGATAATTTTGCCAATTTTGAATAAATGAAAAGGCATTTTACAAATGAAATCGTCCAGACGATAAATCACATGTACGCTTACACAATGAAAACAGTATGTCAAAGTGGCGTCACCTTTATATCTGTAAGGATCTGGAAATTGTTGTTTGCAGTCAGTGACACTGATTTAGATAGTATCTCCCTGTCTTTTTGTGGGTGGTTCTTAATTATGATCTTCACATTCAGGTCTACTTCAGAGTTATCCTGAGCCTCCACAAACACGTTCTCTGAGGATCCCACCCTCAGCAAATTAGGAGCTGACATAATATACCTGAGGAGATCAATTCAGAGCGTTTGAAAACAGCTGTTAGTGAATCTATGAACAAACCGTGTGTTTGATACTCACAGTGGGTCACATAGTGTGAGGAGCGGTGAGGAAAGAAGAACAACAGTCAGAAACAGCAGCTTCACGTCCATCCTGTCTGTCTGTGTGTCTCTTTCTGTGAGCGTTCTCACATTTATACCCACCTACACGACCTTCAGAGTGCAAACTGCACACTCTGTCTCCTACACTCCTCTTCCCATCATGGTGATTAGGCAACACATTTGGAAAAGGGAGGATCTTGGACATTTTTGTGTGGAATTTCCAATATTAGGACAAAACGATTCAATAATCATACTTAAAATATTGTTTTTATTAGTATATGTGTATCTCAATATCATGTACATGTCTCCTACCATTACATATTTTTTTAAAAACATGTTATCATGCATCCCATATGCATGCAAACCCAAGAAATGAAATATAGAGACTATTATGATTCTAATTCACAAACATACTAAACTACAGGCATAATAGCCTCTTTTAAAAGAAGATGTAGTTTTCACTCCAAATAATAAAATGTACAAATAGAAATTATTTATTGAACAAAATGTCAGCTGCAGGTCTGAAATGTACCGTACTCATATAAAAAAAAATGTTGTCCTGTTTTATGTATCAGACAGGAGACTTATTAAGTATTTGAAGAGTTAACAGCAATGCAGTTCTGATTTCCCGTAAATGATTATGTTTGTTGTGTAAATTCAACCTTTGGTAAATTGGCAGCTGCTCTATTGATCTTTTAGGGGTCCAGAGAACTATTGAACAGTACCTGTTTTCATGAAAATATGCCAAAGATGTAAGCTGCAGTGGAATAAGATTTGTTGAATTAATCAAAATTTTAACTTAACTAACACATCATCTTTTCCCGAGAATTCATACACACATATTATTTTTACTACTTCGTAAAAAAAAAAAAAATGTTCGTGACCACCAAGAAAGTGTGTCTTTTTCATCTTAAATTGCTCCTGTGAGAATGCCCCAGTAAGTAGGGGAGAGGGGAGTGTTGTAACACATTTTGTTAAACGTCTGTAACAAACATCTGTAGTATTTGTTTTATCTGCTTTTATGCATCTTAAACTTTGATTTAATATTTATATTAATTGCAACATTTTAAAACTCCAACATTGCTCAAAACAAATCTAATATAGAAAGCATGTGTTGTTGTCACGTAACGTGTGAGGAAGTGGTGAATGAAGACGAAGATCAAAGATAAAGTCTTTATTATAATCCCAGGGGTTATTCTAAAACAGATAAATCCACAGCAGGAGGGTAGAAACACATACATTGACGAGACTGGACAACAAACACTGAACTGAATGCAACTTATAAAGACAGGTGATTACAATTAACATAATTAAGACACAGGTGATACAAGGTTAACTAATGATGATGAAACGAGGACAGGAAACAGGAACAACCAAATATGGGCAACAGAGGGAGAAACCAACACAAACAATGGGGTGTGACATTACTCCCCCCTCCCGGAAGGTGCGACTTCGCGCCGTAAAAGAAAACAAAAACAAAGGAGTCAACATGGGATGGCAACAGAAAGTCAGTGTAGGAGGAGGCTCTGGCGGAGGATGGACTCCTGGGAGGAGGACAACAAACAAAGTCCAGGGTGGTGATGACGGAGGGAGGAGCCAAGGAGGAGACAGAAGTGACCCGAAGCAGGAGGAGCCAGGCGAGACCCAGGCTGCAGCCGTGATGGTGGCCCACGGCGGAGCCGACGGACGGAGGAGCCATGGTGTTGGAAGAGCTGACGACTCCAGGGGGCTGACCACCTGCGGCCTGTGGAGCCCGAGGCGGGGACAGAGAGCCGATGATCCTGGGTGACACTGAGGGATCCGGAGGGCCAAGGCAGAACCCAAGGCTCTGGTGACCGAGGCGGAGGTAGAGATCCAGAGGTCTGCGACAGAGGACTAAGGTGGTGCCGGAGGGGGAGAGGAGCCCAACGGAGTGATGAGGCGCAACCAGAGAAGTGGAGTCCCGAGGCGATGGCGGGACGACGACCAACCAAAGCGAAGCCAGAGCTGGTGGGCCGACAGGCGACGGTGGAGAAAAGAGAGCTGGGAGCCGGGGTGGAGCCGAGGCGGAGTCCAGAACTCAGAGTCTGGAGGCGGAGACGAGGGATCCTCCAGCCACGACACCGATGGAGATTGGCAGACCAGCGGCACACCCACTGCACAGATGGTGGACTGAGGGTGAGCAGAGGGGCTGCCAGGAGAGACTAGGGTGGGTGAGAAATCCAGGCAGGCAGATAGTTCATGGCAGGCAGAGGATGGTGGAAGAAGAGGGGGCATGTCTTCATACACATCTCCATAGAAATCGATCAAGTCTTGTTCCAAATATAATAGTCCCAGATCCAGATTCACCCTCAGCGGCGGTGCTTTCCTCAGCACCCTCAGCACACTCCACTGAAACGTCCACCGTCTTGTTCAACGTGGCCGGCTCTCGCACCTGGTCGGATGGGATTGGCTCAGGCTCTGTGGCGATCCTCCGTGCTGTTGCTCCTTTAGGCAATGGCTCAGTCACGTTAGGCTCTGGCTCATGCTCCGCGAGTTGGGGTGGTGGTTGGCTGGGCTTTGGGTCAATAATAATAAAATTGACATTGAATTTATGTATCATTGTATGACACTTAATATAATTACATTTTCACCAAGATTAGTTGGTAACACTTTACAATACGGGTGCACAAATATGCATTAATTCATGCTTAACTAATGCACAGATAATCACAAGTTAATATATAACTCTTAAAGAATTAAACCATTTATTAAGGATTACTGCATATGCAACAAATGAACACTGTATATGATTCAGAGATTAAGTAATCAGTAAATTGTTATTAGTTAAATGTGTCATGTATTAATTCCCTAATAACATATTTTATTAACTAATAGTGCAAAGATATCATTAAGTTATGACTTTACTTGTTGAGGCCCATGACTAGCTAACTAATTCATAACCACAATGACATATTACTTAACAATTAGTTAATAGTTCTGTGCCTTAACAAGTAAAGTCATAACATAATGATATCTTTGCAAATCATTAGCTAATGATTAATTAAAGCAGACAGCTGGAAGTTGAAATGCATTGCTTCAACCTATTGTGGTAAATAACACAACAAAACAAATTCATACATCATTAGCTTCTTGCTATCTATTAAGGGTGTCTGTTAAGGAACCACCCCATTTGGCCCAAAGACAGAATCCAGTGAGTGGGTGGAGGTATAATGCGTGTAGGAATTTTATTTGTGCTTCTGCAAACTGGTAAC
This sequence comes from Labeo rohita, assembly GCF_022985175.1. NCBI lineage: Eukaryota > Metazoa > Chordata > Actinopteri > Cypriniformes > Cyprinidae > Labeo > Labeo rohita. The sequence goes on from NC_066878.1 coordinate 20,118,399, forward strand.
AAATACTGGGTATAATTTAGATATTTGATTATTTTGAATCCAATACTTTCTGTTTGTTACGGAGCAAAGGATGCGTGAAGCGGGTGGATCCAAATGCATACTTTTATTGAAGCGTGAATGAGACAAAGTCATGGTCAAACACAGGCAGGGTCAGACAATGGCTAACAGGTATAATCCAAAGGGCGAGGCAAGCAGGTAACCCGAATAGATAGGCCAGAGTTCATTCGAAGGGCGAACAGAGTCCAAAACGACAGGATAAACTGACTAGAAAACACGATAGAACTAAACTCAGGATAAACAAAGTGGCTCAGTACAGTTGCACACAGTGCTAAACAGTGCTAAGAGTGCTAAACGCAATACAATACTCGGCCAATAGGAGAAGGAAGTCCAAGGCTTAGAGTCTCTGAATGGATGCAGGTGATAAGCGCAATGGATGATGTGGAACGTAGTCCGGGCAGTGGTGCAACAGTCTGTGTAATGTGAATGTCAAAGCGACCTCTGGTGGAAAGCGGATTGGCGTTCAAGGCCAGATTCGTGACATAGTTATTCATTCATTAAAGGAGAACTCTACTTCCAGAACATTTACAAATAATTTACTCACCCCCTGTCATCCAAGATGTTTATGTCTTTCTGTCTTCAGTCGTAAAGAAATAATGGTTATTGAGGAAAGCATTTCAGGATGGACATCATTGGTGCCCCGATTTTGAACTTCCAAAATGTAGTTTAAATGCAGCTTCAAAAGGCTCTAAATAATCCCACCCGAGGAAGAAGGGTCTTATCTTGTGAAACGATCTGTCATTTTTTTTCTAAAAATAAAATGTGTATACTTTTTAAGCACAAAAGCTCGTGTAGCACAGGCTCTGGGACACGCGTCCATGATGCTATGAATTAGTGATGGGACGTTCTTGAATTTGTTCATTTTGACCGAATCTTTAATGTGACTCAGGAGGAACGAGTCGTCTCGGGGGATGATTTGTTCAGTTGCGCATGCGCAACATCCTATTAGGTTTTGTACTGGAATTAGTTCACCTGTTTCTAGCCTTCAGGGTTTTCGAGTCGTTTGCGATGAACAAACGACTCAAACCCGAAAACTTGTCAGATAAGAGGTGAGCTAATCATAGACTAAAGACCCAGGTAAACAATAAATTAATCTTTTCTGTTTCTTTAGCATTATAGTTGTGTCTTGTTTGTAGTGTGATCAACGTTTGTGCAAGCATTAGATGTGTTAGGGTAGTAACACGTAACATTTAAATTATATTTTGCCAAAATGAACGAAATGACTAAAAAAGATTTGTTCATTTTGCTGAACGAGACTCAAAGATCCGAGTCTGTAAAATGACCTAAACTTCCAATCACTACTACAAATCACAAAATTTATCGTCTGTGTACTCCGGCTCAAAAAGGTAGAGTATTACTTTTCTTCTACAACTTCAGAATCGTCCGACATCGTTGTACCTTTTTGTTTGTAAACAGCGTTTGACTTACTTGCACTTTCTTAGTCTTTGCGCATTCGCTTTGTAAACACTGGGTCTGTAGTTCCACCTACGTTTGTGTGACCTTTTGACGTGATTCAGTAGTACGTAGTGTCGTGAAAGCGCATCCCAGAGGCTGTGCTACACAAGCTTTTGTGCTTAAAAATTATACAAATTTCTATTTTCTGAAAAAAATGACCGATTGTTTCGTTAGATAAGACCCTTCTTCCTCGGCTGGGATCGTTTAGAGCCCTTTGAAGCTGCATTTAAACTACATTTTGGAAGTTCAAAATCGGGGCACCAATTAAGTCCATTATATGGGGAAAAATCCTGAATTGCTTTCCTCAAAAACCATAATTTCTTCACGACTAAAGAGAGAAGACATGAACATCTTGGATGACAAGATGGTGACTAAATTATTTGTGAATTGTTGTTCTGGAAGTGGAGCTCTCCTTAAAGGACCCGGTGTACCGTAGTAATTCACTTGGCCAACGGTGAACCCACGGACACAAACTTGCCAGTTCTGAGGATGCAGGGCGATTACAATACCTTTAAGTACAATATGTTGCACCCTGCTAGCAAATAACAAAAAGTTCATTTTCTTTCTTATAATCATGAAAACTGCAACTTGTTAAATCAGTGACCGTCAGAAATTGGAAGCCCTAATAGTGTGCCCCATGGTCCATCCACTGGTAGTTCGGTATGATTTATTTTGGACGCAGATTTGTGTAAATACAGACTGCACTTTAATCTACTCAAAATAATGATTTTGGAGGAGATCAGAATTGAGGCGAGGTGGAGGGGGGGATGAGGAAGGGTGGGCTGAGGCACTGTTTGTCTCTGTTACTCAGATGCAGTCCATACTGAAGTGAAGCCACACCACTGTTTCAACCTATCAAGTCATCAACTGACACATGAAAACATGTGAAGTTCAAGCCACAGTGAGTTGTTTATTTAACATTTATTAGCCTAGATCAAAGACATGATTTGAAAATATCATGCTAAACACTACCAGTCAAACATTTTTGAACAGTAAGATGTTTTTTTTTTTTTTTTTTTTTTTTTTTTAAGGGGTCATCGGATGCCCATTTTCCACAAGTTGATATGATTCTTTAGGGTCTTAAAAAAAGTCAAAATTAAAAAAAAGGTTAAAATTTCTCAATGGTAGTGTAAATAGCACCTTTTTTACCTTGACAAAATCAGCTCTGCAAAAATCATCCTGTTCTGCTCGAGGTTGCTTTAAATGTTAATGAGGTCTGCTCGCCCCGCCCCTCTCTTCTCTCTGTGGAGTGACGAGCCTGTTTACTTTAGCCGCATTTAGCCACTAAACTTGCCAACTAGCATGTTATTAGGAAAGGTGATCGCAAAGATTCATAAAAAAAACCCTTATACTCACTTCTGCTGTAGGTGAAGCTGGCAGTGTTGGGGGTAACGCATTACAAGTAACGCAAGTTACTTAATATTATTACTTTTTCCAAGTAACTAGTAAAGTAACGCATTACTGTTTAATTGACAAGAAAATATCTAAGTTACTTTTTTCAAATAAGTAACACCAGTTACTTCCCCCCCCATTTATTGATTAAAAGTTCTCCTTTCCCCATGTTGAGAGAAATCAGGAGTAAGATATTTGTTCTAGAATAAATGTGAACATGCATTAATTCATCTCACTCACAAAAAACAGATTCAGTATTCCTCAAAATGAATAAACACAGTGAAATTCAACTCAGAGTATGCTGCAAACCTGCAATAATTAAATATGTTAAATAATACAGATATCCTTTATGTATTATGTATACATATGTATTATGTATACATATGTATTATGTATACTAATAAGCAAAAATTACTCAAGATAATCTAACATTTATTTTCCTTTTTTTTTTTCTTGCTGAAGAGTTGACATTTTTTCTTCTGTGGTCTTCTGTACAGACGTGAATTTACTTTTCTCAAAGCCTGAGGCTTTTGATGTGAAAAGGCTTTTACATTTGCCAAAAATAGAACTTTTTTTATATAAACAAACAAGCAAGTCCTGCCCAGATTTAAAAAGTAACGCAAAAGTAAAGTAACGTATTATTTTACATAAAAACTAAGTAACGTAATTAGTTACTTTTTTAGGGAGTAACTCAATATTGTAATGCAATACTTTTAAAAGTAACTTTCCCCAACACTGGAAGCTGGATTACGAATGATTTGCACGAACATAGATGGATATATGTATCGTGAGGCGCATACCCTTCACAAACAAACGTAATCCACTGCATCTTCAGTGGCTCAGATGTCGGGAGTAAATGATGACCACTATGTTCATTATTACATCCAGCAGCACAACACCTCAATCACTCAATCTGAGATATTCTTGTATAATTTGCATCCTTGCTCCTGCACTGAAACAATGGAGGTCAGACTGTTACAGCTGATTTAAGGTGGGTCTGAGGTAAGACACTCATGTCAATCAACTATCGTGGGAGCGGCCTCTGTCGGTGTGACACCACAGGCATCTGAGAATGGCTCGATTTGAAAAAGGGGATATTATTTTTACAGATTAATTAAAAACCACTGCATGGATTTTTATCATTATAAGGGTAGATGTGTACATACACTGCCAACACACATTAATGTTCAAACAACATGTAAAAGTGAACTTAGCATCCGATGACCCCTTTAAGGGTACTCTTCTGCTTACCAAGCCTGCTTTTATTTCTACATGTAATTCATTCCTGTAATCAAAGCTAAATTTTCAAGATTACTCCAGTCTTCAGTGTCATGTGATCCTTCAGAAATCATATAATATGCTGATTAGCAAGAAACATTATTATTATCAATATTTAAAACAGTTAAGTATTTTTTTTTTTTTTCAAGATTTTTTGATGCATTTATCTGAAAACCTACCCTACATGGATGCCCTCCTTTGTCTCGAATACCTCCTCCTCCTGCTGGAGAAGGGGGACAAATCTCTCGAGGAACATACAGGAATGTTCTTTGTGTTAGCTAACACCACTAGCTACCCGGACGACACGCTCCGCTCATTCTTTGCTAGTTTGTTGGTTTCAATGCTCTACATCAGGGGTCGGCAACCTTTTCGGCATTACGTGCCATTTTTAATTTTTCTGGTTAGCCACTGTGCCTATACCCTAATATTAAACATCTGACTGTTCAAAAATTTTTGATTGGTAGTGTATTTCTACAATGTCCCTGTACTGCATGCAGGTGTTTACACAGGGTCCCCCATGTTTTTCTTTATCTTCACTTTATTAAACCTTCAAATAGCCTAAAAAACAGGCATTGTCATCCTTCCACTGCAGCATATGCAGCATTGCAGTGGGCAGAGCAATGTCATCACGTCTAATCTGATTGATTTTTTTGTTGTTTTTTTTTCATACACAGTGCCATTTTTACATTTGTTTTTTCCCCCTTTAATTTTACAACATATCAATCAGGATACATTTTTATTTTATGCCTATTTTTTTTTTTTTTTTTTTTTTTTAATAATATTTAGCCTGTATTTACACAAATGTCTTCCAGATGTACAATCTGAATGGTGATAATTTAAGGGATTTTGGGTTTTATTAAAAACAAACAAACAACAACAACAACAACAACAAACAAACATCCTGCAACATCTTATAATTACTAAACAGATATACAGTTTGAAAGTACAGCACAAAAATGATAATGTTGAATTTGTAATTTAGAATGACAAATAATTGATGAATGACTTTGCCAGTGTAATGAGGACTCGTGGGAAGCGTAATAGATCCAGATGCGAGCTTTAATAAATACAACGTGGTCAAGACAGGGCAGGGTCGATCTCCAAACGAACAGTAACACGTAGGCAATGACAAAGGCAAAATCCAAAAATAAACAGGCAGAGGGTCAAAGTCCAAGTGAGCAGTCCAAGGAAGCAAAATAAGCAAGGCTATGAAAACTAGGCAAAACTATGGCACAGGAACAGAACGAAACAATGGCAAAAACAAAGCAAAACAATGATGAGAAACAAAACCGAGGAATATAACAAAACAGGGCAAAGAAACAGGAGAAACGCTTAGTAGAGTCCACACAGCAAAACGATACTTAGCAGGGTTAATTTGGCATGGCCTGCCTTTTATGGCTGCCAAACAGGAAGTCACTGTAGAAGCAGCAGAGGGAGCGGTAACAGGCAGTCTATGGTTGAGGGCTCCCTCTGCTGTCGTGGCGTTACAGCCAGGCACTCCAATAATGACAATTTTCAGCATTATTAAGTCAGTATGTGTGTGTATATTATATACATATATTACAGTTTATATATAGAAAATTACAGTTTTAAAATTAAAAGTATTTTGGATCAAACAATATTATGAAGATTCATGAAAAGTATGCAAGAGATTTTTTTTTTTTTTTTTTTTTATTAAGCACAATAAAACATAGATAGACAGCAACATGATGACACAGACTGAGACCAGTCACAGATATATACACATATATACGCAAATGAGACACAGAGGGGGAGAAAACTAAATAAAACAAGGCAAAACAAAGCAAAAAAAAAAAAAAAAAAAAAAAAAAAAAGAAAATTACAAGAAGATGGGAACAAAGATGAGGAAAAGACAAAAAAACAAGCTGTAAATGTATGGATGTGGTAGTTTACATGGGTACAGAAATAAGTCAAATCATTCGATTTCTGTGTTGTTTAGTAAAAAGATTTAACTATAGACATAACTGTACTAAATATTGAACGGGAAGCAATTCAATATACAATAGTAGTGATATTATAATACAATGTTAAACAGCAATCGGAGCAGTAGATGTTAACCTCAGTATAATGACACAGATCCAGGATGCAGTAACATCAATGACAGATGATATCCTACTTTTTACGTGACTGAGCAGATAATTAAGAGGAGCCCTAGTAGAAATATAATAATATAATGAAACCAGTAATGGACACAGAGGTGGAAGCAGTGGGAGCATCGATGATTGTAATAGTAATAGCACACTAGTATAAAATAGACTGGTAGAGTTATTGCTAATTATTGCAAATGATGTCTCCCATCCCCTAAGGTCCAGCAGCCTCCCCATCCCCGCCAGCGAGCACATCCAACACACCCATCGGCACAGACCCCAACAATGTCCCCACTCCATCCTGTCCCTCCACCTTGTTTCTCACCCTGCCAGTGACTAGACCCCACTCCTATGCCAGTGAATGCCATTTTATATAATGGTCCACCACACCATGCACCTCCAGAACAGGCTCCCCCAGTCTGTGCGTGATCTGATGGGTGACCGCTCATTATTAGTACTGTTTTTATCCACTGAACCCTTTTTATGTTGCAAACTGGCCGTAGTCCTGGTGTTCATCAGTCAGCTCCCCAACCAAAGACACCACATCCAGCATAGTTTCAATTTTGATTTCGTCAAACTCAGTAAGATGGGGCAATGCTGGCAGGAGCAGCAAATGGAGGGGTCAGGTTACCTTAACCAAGATACCGATAGAGCCCGTGCCGCCCAGATGTGCCCGTCAGACCCACCGACAGGGACAAAGCAGCTGCAACACCCTGAAAGCTTATGTGCTATCTAAATTAATACATAACACATATACAACCACTGCCTCCAACCCTGTTGACTATAATAATAATAATAATAATAATAATAGCAATAATAATAGTAACAACAGAAGTAGTATTAATATTAGTAGTAATATGCCGGATTTAAAAATATCAAAAACAAACAAATTTCATTTTCATCAAAGTCAGTTATCATACAGCTATCATATAACTATAATATCATTGTTTGTATTTGTATATCATGAAATTAGTTTGGGGCATCAATTATAAATCTTAAGGCTTAATTGGGGCATCAGCTCATCAGCTAGTTTTATTCAATATTTAATGGTGAAAACAGAGGGCTGAAAGTTGTATTAAATCTGAGTAGCTGGTTTTGTGTTTTTGTTGTATGTTGTTCTTGAATGATATGTTCCCTTAACAAATGTATCCATTGTGTAACTGAAATTTGGCATTTATTTTTCCAGTTAAGTAATATAGTTTTCTTGGCGATAGCTAGAGACATGAGTAAAGGAACTGGGTGTTTAAAAGCTGGGTTAATTTGAGATGTGTCACCGATAAGGCATAGTACTGGGAGCATTGGGATAATAGTTTTGAAGATTTCTGTTAATTTATTTGTGACATCTGTCCAGAATTGATTAACTGGTGGGCATAACCAAACTGCATGAAGATAGGTGTCTTGTGTATTTAAACTGCAGTTGGTGCATCTGTCAGAATTTTCTAGGCCCATTTTAAACATCTTGTGTTGCGTAATGTGTGTTCTATGTACAACTTTATACTGAATTAATTGGATATTTGTATTTGTGCTAAAGATAAAAATATTTCCGCAAACTGTTTCCCAAAATTCCTTATCTGTGCTGATATTAAGGTCTTTTTCCCATTGTTTGACTGGTGCAGCAGTGTTTGTGTCTATAGATGATATTAAAGCATATAATTTCGAAAGCGGCTTTGCAGAGTTACTGATTGTGCTAATACGTTTTAAAATTGGAGGAGGTTGTGCTATATCATTGATTCCTGTTGTGGTTTTAATAGAATTTTTAATTTGTAAATAGTAATAATAGTGTTCTTTTCCTAGATTAAATCTCTGCATTAATTCTGTAAATGTAATGAAGGTGTTACCCGGAAACAAATGATGTAAGTGTGTGATGCCTTTCTCCTTCCATTTATTATTGCTGAGTGGACTATGGTTGATAGTAAAATCCGGGTTATTCCATATGGGTGAATTGATATGTGGAGTGAGCACATGATTTGTCAGTGTATTAGTTTGCCACCAAGCAGTGAGAGTTGTTTTAATCATTGGATTTGAAAATAGATTTTGTTTTTTAATTTTTTTAGTGAGTGATGGGAGGTCAGATATAGCAATGTCTTTACATTCTGCTTGTTCTAACTCTAGCCATGGGTTTTGGGTAGTGTCATGTCTTATCCATTTACATAGGTATTGTAGATGAGATGCTAAGTAATAATGTAGAAAGTTAGGTGCTGCCAAACCACCTTGAGCTTTATTTTTTTTGTAACTTTTGTAAACTTATTTTAGGTTTCTTGTTTTTCCAGTAGAATTTACTTATAGATTGATTTAATGAGGTGAACCATTTCTTAGTTGGCTGTACTGGTGTCATGGTAAATAAGTAAAGAGCTTTTGGTAGTATACACATTTTAACTGTTGCAATGCGGCCTATAATGGAAAGTGGTAGATTCATCCATCTAGTTAAGTCATCTTCTATTGTTTTTAGTAGTGGAATAAAATTAAGGTTAAATAAGTCAGATAGGTTCTGGGAGATTTTTATTCCTAAATATGTTATATTATTTATTGAGAATGGTGTATTCTGTATACTATTGTCATGTGAATTCAAATTCAGTGGTAAAATTGTTGATTTGGTCCAGTTTATGGAATAATCTGATATAATCGAATATTTATTGATGAGTTTAATTATTTCTGAAAGAGATATTTGGGGGTTTTGTACAAACAGTAATATCGTCTGCGTATAAAGAAATTTTATGATTAGTGTTATGTGATGTTACTCCATGGATGTTATCATTCTGTCTTATTGCAATAGCCAAAGGTTCTATGAATAAAGCGAAGAGTAATGGAGATAGGGGGCAGCCTTGTCGAGTCCCTCGCTGAAGTTGGAATGGTGAAGATATTTTACCATTTGTTATAACAGAAGCTAATGGTGTTTTATATAATGTTTTAATCCAGTTGATAAAAGAGTCTCCAAATCCAATTTTTTTAAGTGTAGTATAAAGAAAGTGCCAATTAACTTTATCAAAAGCTTTTTCTGCGTCCAGTGATATTATTATAGTTTTTTTCCTTATTTTGCTTACATATGTTCATTATATTGAATAATCGTCTGGTATTATTAGATGATTGGCGTCCCTTTATGAAACCTGCTTGATCCGGATGGATGAGAGATGTAATTACTGATTCCAGACGGGTTGCTAAAGCTTTACTTACTATTTTTAAATCTGTATTAATAAGAGATAATGGGCGATAACTAGTGCATAATGTTGGGTCTTTATTTGGTTTGAGTAATATTGTAATTAACGCTGTGTTCATATGTGCTGGAATAGAAGAAGTGTTTTTAATTTCTGTTGTCATTTGCATGAATAATGGTGATATAGTCGACCAGAAGTGTTTATAAAATTCAGGTGGGTACCCATCTAAGCCTGGTGCTTTATTGTTTGATAGTGAGTCAAGAGCCTGTTTATATTCAATTTCTAATATAGATTTATCTAATGATTCTCTTTGTGTGGAGGTTAAACTGGGTAAGATTATTTTATTGAGGAATGTATTAGTGTCTTTGGTATTTGAATCTTTGTTATTACTATACAGATGTTTATAGAATGTACGAAAGGTATCATTGATATCTTGTATGGTGTGGAGTGTCTTTCCTTCTGTGTTCTTAATTATCGGGATTAGTGTTTTTTCTCGATTACGTTTGAGTAGATTCGCTAAGTATTTACCTGATTTGTTACTATGCTCAAATATTGTGTGTCTAAGACATTGTTTTTGAAATTCTATCCGTTTATTTATAATAGCTTCATAATCATCCTTAGTTTTGTTAATCTCCTTTAAAATCTGTTCATCAGGATTACGGGAATAACCATTGTGTAGTGTATGTATTTTATTTTCTAAGTCTTTTTCTAATTTTTGTTCTTTTTTGAGTTTATATGTAGAGTATGATATAATTTTTCCTCTTAAAACAACTTTAGCTGTTTCCCAGAGAGTTATTGCAGAAGTGCCTGGTATGTTATTTGTTTCCATGAAAAATGCCCATTCTTTTTTAAAATATTCATTAAAGTCTTTGTCATTAAGCAGTGATGTATTCATCCTCCATCTAAATGATTTTTTTGCCACATCTGTATTATTAATAGTTATAGTGACTGGAGCATGGTCGGATATGATGATAGGATTAATTGTTGTATTTAAAATGTCTGGGATGAGAGAGTTGCTTGTTAAGAAATAATCAATACGCGAGTATGATTTATGAACTGCTGAAAAATAAGTGTATTCTCTTAAATTCTGGTTTCTCAATCTCCAGCTATCGCCAAGACCAAGGTCAGTCATGTATTGTTTAATGGTTTCTGTGGACTGCCATGGCTTAAATTGTGGTGGTGTATTTGATTTGTCTTGGGTTGGATTAATAACTGTATTAAAGTCACCTCCAATTATGATAACTGACTGAGAGAGGTTTGCTACTGATGAGAAAAAATTATGGAAAAATTGGGGGTCATCAGTGTTTGGTCCATATATATTAGCGATAGTTATTGTTTTGTTATTAAATGATATGTTGATGATAACGTATCGTCCTTCTGGGTCACATATAGCTGATTGATTAAAAACTGCAATGTTTTTACTGATTAATATAGCTACGCCTCTTTTCTTTGAGCTGTAAGATGCAGAGTATATTTGTGTTAATTGTGTATTTACTAATTTTTTATGTTCTGATTCCAAAAGGTGGGTTTCTTGTAATAGACATATATCTGCCTTAAGTTTTTTAAGGTGATTTAAAATTTTGGATCTTTTAGCTGGTGAGTTGATGCCCCGTACATTCCAGCTTACCAGTTTTAAATGTGACATTTTATATTAAGGTAGTTTGTTGTTTTGTTTTAATGTCTGTACCCTATTATATAATCTAAACAAAAAAACTACACACAAAACATATTCAATACAAGACAGACAAAACATGAAGCCATTAGAGCACTTGGTTGCAAATGAGAATACAGACAACATATTTTGACTGTAGCCAACAGGTGTTTATGAATTATTTTGTATTGCCTTCATTGGCGTTTTTTTTTTTTTCTTCCGTTTTTGCTGATGAACTATAACCAGGATATAGCGTCGTTTCTGTAAAGCTGGCCATCAACCGTGATGACCGCTTTCCTTCCATTCTGACGAAATGGAAGGAAGTTTCATAATTGGGATTAATATTCTCCGTCTGTCCTGAATGATTCGTGGAAACTGATCGTTAAGTCCGAATGTGGTTCCTCGCAGTTCTTTACCCTTGCTCTTGATGAATTCTTTCTGTTTGTAATGTTCGAATTTTGCAACGATGGGACGTGGACGTTTAGTGTCGGGGTTTTTATTGTTGATAGATCCGAGGCGATGAACGCGGTGGAAAGTTATATTATTGACCGTTTCTTTTGGGAGTTTGAGAGCAGAATGCATGAAATTTTTGATCGCTTGTTCCGGGTTATCTTGGGTTTGTTCTTGTATGCCTGAGAAGACCAAGTTATCTCGCATACTACGGCACTGAATGTCTAATATGGATTCCTTCAGCAGTTTATTTTCCATTTTGATACTCTTAATTGTTGTTGTTAGATCTGATAATTTTGCACGCATTTCGTTGTTTTCTTTTTGCAGCGACTCTATCTGGGACTGACTAAAGTCTAGGCTGGATTTAAGATCTTTGATGTCCTGATGGAGTATTTCAAGAATTGTCAGTTTATTGTTGATCGATTCTAGAAGACCCACCTCTATTGTTGTCGTTGTGGGATCTTCCTCTGACTCTGCTGAGTATTCCCGGCGTGGTTGTTTCTTTTTTGGTTGTGGCATGTTGGTGAGTCTGCTGAAGTAGTCGTCTATGAAGTTTTCCAAGGTCTCCACTTTTGGGTTTAATCCGGTTCTAATATTAAAGCATTGAAGTGTGTACTAGTAGTTTTAAATATAGATCGGTTTGTTTGTTTTTGTTTATAGTTGCGTTCAGCGCGCCGCCATGATGGATCACACCCGTTGTCTCGCGAGATCGTCACAGCTCACGCATGCAAGAGATGACTTTTAACTTTCTGTAATCAGCAAATGTTGGTTATATGGTTATGTAGCACATCCTTCTTCGAGAAGGCTATTCTGGAGATCAGAAATGTCAGTGTATCGCTCTCGTGTGTTCTTGCATTTGCCTTTTCTCTCTTGTAGGCCAGTACTCAACTGTTAAATCCTTATTTTCTGGTTGTCACATCACCAATAAATCTTATGCTATAATGCACTGGGAAAAAACAACAACAACAACAAAACACTCAAAATTAGACTCTAGTCTAGCAAGAGTCAACATCAGTTCAGTAGATGATGTCTGTGCCAATTAGAAATAGCCAACATCAACTGCCCAGCATTGCTAAAGGATGAAGGTGCAAGGAAGCTTCACTTATTGAGAAGCAGCCAAAGATAACTGTCTAAATGTTAACAGTCTTTGAGTCAGTTTTAGAAATATGTCCTCAAATGCACTTCCAAAGAGGTAAACTTGAGTGCTAAAAACGTCACTTAAAATAGTCACCTATTAACCTATAACTAATAGGTCCAATTAAAGAAATGACAACAAGAAAACCAGACATGTACTAAAATTTCTCAGAATCAGAACAGCTTTATTGCCAAGTATGTTTACGCATACAAGGAATTTGTTTTGGTGTCACAGGCTTCCAGTGCACAGAGACGACAACAACAGCACAGAGAAAATAAAATAAGTTGAGAATAAAAAAAATACACATTTGTAAATATAAATAGACAAAAACTGCAATATAAGATTTAAGAAAATAAATAAATTGTATATACAGTTGTGCTACAGATGATAGAAAAAGAATAGAATAGAATAGAATAGAATAGAATAGAATAGAATAGAATAGAATAGAACAGAACAGAGTAGAATAGAATAGAATGAGATGCCGGGATGTACTGAGATGTAAGTGGTAACAAATAAATATAAGGATATTGCACATATTTTGATTGCACAATGGGAGGGGGGTGGGGGGGGGGTCTGGAACAATTAACTGTTCATAAGGTATATTGCCCGAGGGAAGAAACTGTTCTTATGTCTGGCTGCCCTGGTATTTCTGGCTCTGTAGCGCTGACCAGATGGCAAAAGTTCAAGAGAGATGGCAAGAGTGATTTTCTGAGCCCTTTTCCTTACTCTGTACTACTACTACTTCTTGTGAAGTGTCAATCGATTTTTGAACAGTTTGCTCTCATTATGCAATTAGAGAGCTACTAGTTAGAAAGCTGCTACTAGTTTTTCCAAACTAGTACTAGTTGATGAACTCTTTGCAGCTTAGAATTTGCTGACTTCCTGTTTTGTCAAGTTATTTCACAACCATGTCTGCACCTTCATACACTCAAAAAAGTCAACTAGCCACTTACTTGATTAAAATATGTCTGATTAACGAGAAAAAAACAAATTTACTTATGTTAAGTGATTCATTCTTGTTATTTGAAACTAAATTAAGAAATAATCAAATGAATTAGATAAGAACTTGTTGATTCAATGAGACTGAGGCACTTCAGATCAACAACTCTCTCTGGTGAGTCACTGCACATGCTCAGCACTGGGGCGGAAACACACGGGTACACACTCAAAAAAAAAATTTCAGCCTAAACTTAAACTTTATGTAATTCAATTACATACAAAATTTCCATGCATTTAGATTACATAGTTTTAATTTAAACAAATCAATTAAACTTAATGTGATTCAAATGCATCAGTCTTACATGAATGAAACAGGTAAAGTTTATGTAATATTTCCCAGTGTTAAACAAACCCTGCTCAGTGTTCATGTGTTTCCACACTACACACTCAAAAAAATATGTTGAATGAACATGATTTAATCGTAGCACCCATTATGCATCTAAACAAATCAATTAAACTTAATGTGATTCAAATGCATCAGTCTTACATGAATGAAACATGTAAAGTTGATGTAATATTTCCCAATGTTAAACAAACCCTGCTCAGTGTTCATGTGTTTCCACACTACAGAGTGTTCAAGTAGCATTGACACAGTGTTGGAGTTAAGGAGATCATTATGTCATGATTGACCAATAATGATGAACACCTGTTGTTTACAAGCAGAATCACAGAAGGAAAGAGAAACACAAGAATCAGACACAGCCGAAGATAAAATGAACTTAAATAAATGAAGACATTAAATCTCTGATTAAACAACTCCACAAAAAACATTACAGTTTGACTTGATTTCTGTCATATATCCACAAATATTATTTGAGAACATCTAAACAGAGGTTTTTTTTTATTAAAAAAAAAAAAAAAAAAAGTTATTTGACCTCACCATCATTGCGATCAGGGTTTACTTTAGTTATACTCTTGACCTTTCATTTTTTTTTTTGGCTGCTGTAATTATGTGTATGAAGCACATCTATAACAGCAAATAAAAACAAGCCAAAAAAAAAGAAGTCTGATTAGGTTTTTTTGACTATTTTATTTTATTATTGGTTGTGTAATCATTATTATACAGTGGCCTGATGCACTGATCTCATGCAGTGGTTAATCTATTAGTTTAATGTTTGCAACAGGCATATGAACTATTATGGATGGTTATCTTATACACTAAACCTGCTGGGTAACAGCAGATTATAAAACTCGCCCGTGACTCCCAGCATGCAGCTGTTGAATGTTACCATTGTTGAGATTCATATGCTGATTCTTGATGTCTGTGTGTGTCAAAGTGATGCCATAGATTTCAAGATTTAGTGTATAAGATAAACATCCATAATAGTTCATATGCCTGTTGTAAACATTATGAAAATAGACTAACCACTGCATGAGATCAGTACATCAGACCACTGGATATTAATGATTTCACAACCAATAAAAATTAACCAAAAACACCTAATCAGACTTCTTTTTGGTTTCTCACTTTGCTGTAACAGATGTGCTTCATACACATAATTACAACAGCCAAAAAATGTGCCAAAAAACATCAAAAAGCAAGAGTCCAACTAAAGTAAACCCTGATCACCAGGATGGTGAGGTCAACTGAAATTTTAAAATAAATAAATAAATAAAATAAATAAAAATCTCAAATAATATTTGTGGATATATGACAGAAATCAAGTCAAATTGTAATGTTGTTTGTGGAGTTGTTTAATCAGAGATTTAATGTCTTCATTTATTTAAGTTCATTTTATCTTCGGCTGTGTCTGATTCTTGTGTTTCTCTTTCCTTCTGTGATTCTGCTTGTAAACAGCAGGTGTTCATCATTATTGGTCAATCATGACATAATTATCTCCTTAACTCCAACACTGTGTCAATGCTACTTGAACACTCTGTAGTGTGGCTGAAATGTACCCGTGTGTTTCCGCCCCAGTGCTGAGCATGTGCAGTGACTCACCAGAGAGAGTCGTTGATCTGAAGTGCCTCAGTCTCATTGAATCAACAAGTTCTTATCTAATTCATTTGATTATTTCTTAATTTAGTTTCAAATAACAAGAATTAATCACTTAACATAAGTAAATTTGTTTTATTCTTGTTAATCAGACATATTTGAATCAAGTAAGTGACTAGTTGACTTTTTTGAGTGTATGCAAACCCACAGCGAACCTGAAAGTACAATTTCTGTATTCAATTATCTGCATTTTTTAAAGTACTTTGGATGAAGCAACATTATAAATATTCATGGAAAGTTTTGAGGAATTGACATTTACATTTTTATAATCAACAAATATGATTATGTAGCACATCCTTCTTTGAAGAGGTTATTCTGAAGCACAGAGATGCCGATGTATTGGTCCCTGTGTTCTGGAGTTTGGCTTTCCTGTTTTGTTGACCAGTAACCCAGGTGCCCTCTTCCAAGATGTACTGAAGACTAAAAACAACAGAAAGTCAAAAATTAAAAAAATGGCAAACTTCGCTACACATGCAACATGTCCAGAATGTCCAGTATAAGGGTCAACATAAAATAAGAATGTTTAAATAGGAGAACTATTTTTTAAAATCATGTTCATGTTGGTTACATTTTGCGTACACTTATATATGTTTTATATACAAAACATTTACACCATTTTTAACATATTTTTCTTGCAATAAAAACAACAACAACAACAACAACAAAAAACAGTCATTGGCCTTCAAAATAAAAGATAAAAGTCCAACATATGAACAACAGACTCTATAGCTATTGCAAACACAGACTGGACACCTATCCCCTTTTTTCTTTTTTTTTTTCCTTTATCTGTTTGCAATTGTTGTTTACAGACATAGTCAGTGTATAACACTTCTATTACATCCCAACAGGACAATGAAGCATTAAGGTAAAAAAAAAAAAAAGAGTAAATAATGAATCATTGAAAGTATGAAAGTCATGAACATGAATTAACACACAGGACTGAATGTGTTTACCATAATCCATGCCAGATTCACAGGCTTTGGTGAAATGCTTATCTCTGATATGTTTTGTCTTCTGGTAACTACAGCTTTCTGTGTTTAGAGAAGTAAATAATGTTCATACACACGGGGAACCACACTAAATAAATATTTTATAAACTATTATTTGTGGATGTAATACCTTCTGCACACTGGCACAGGTCTCCTTTACACAGTCTGTGTAGAGCGCCATCTTCCCTTTCAGGGTGGAAGAACTTTGTACAGCGTTTATCTAAAAAAACACACAAAACAGACATGGATCAAATAGACATGATTCATCAAATGCAAATGAATTAATCAAATTAATCTTAATTTCTTTCTCTTTTTTTCTGGTTTTTTTTTGTTTTGTTTTTTTTTTCCTGGAATATAAATTACTTCATCATCTATTCCAAAGTGACTTATGTAATACAATTAATGTCAAGCAAACAAAACATGCACAAGGTGCGTACGTGTTTTGGACTGATGACAAATGAGAGTTACGCAAGCCCAAGGCTTTTTGTATAGCACATTTCATATGGGCCGCAAGTTTATGTTATTTATAATTCATGTTGTTTATAATAACTGCCACCATATTTTACGTTGGTTTTATACTTGTATTTATCATTTCTTTTCTGTATAGCATTATTTTTAATTACTTTTTTGGTTGAAAATCAGTTGAAAATCTAAAACTGCAGAAAGTTTTGTGTGAGGGGTAAGTTTAGAGGTAAGGGGATAGAAAATGCAGTTTGTACAGTAGAAAAACCATTATGTCTATGGAATGTCCCCACAAACAATGGAAAACTGTACACTGAAAAAAATGTTATGTTGAATTTACTTAATTTTATTACGTCAAGGGGTTGCACGAAATAAATTTATCTAAATCCAGATATATTTTTTAAGTTGAGAGAATTTATATTTTATAAGTTGAGTTTACTTATATTTTATAAATTGGTTGTACTTATATTTTATAAATTGGTTGTACTTATATTTTATACATTGAGTTTATTAATCTCTTTTCCACAAACAACATTACAGTTTGACTTGATTTCTGTCATATATCCACAAATATTATTTGAGAACATCTAAACAGAGGTTTAGATGTTTTATTAAAAAATTAAAAAAAAAAAGTTTCATTTGACCTCACCATCATGGCGAACAGGGTTTACTTTAGTTGGGCTCTTGAGCCTTCACTTTCTTAATATAATTTTTTTGTTCTTTGGTTGCTGTAATTGTGTTTACAGAGCACATTTGTTATAGCGCCAAAAAAAAAACAAGGGGAGGGCCTTATTAAATGTTCTTGGTTAATTATTATTGATGGTGTAATCATCATCCAGTGGTCTGATTTGCTGATATCGTTCTATGGTTTACCTCTTAGTTTCATGATATTTACAATAGTTGTATGAACTCTTACTATTACTACTTTAAGATCTCCAGCATTACTTAGACACACACAGACATCAAGAATCAGCATTTGAATCTCAACAATGGTGACATTCAACAGCTGCATGCTGGGAGTCATGGGTGAGTTTTATAATCTGCTGTTACCCAGCATGCAGCTGTTGAATGTCACCATTGTTGAGATTCAAATGCTGATTCTTGATGTCTGTGTGTGTCAAAGGGACACCGTAGATTTCAAGGTTTAGTGTATAAGATAAACATCCATAATAGTTCATACACTTGTTGTAAACATTATGAAAATAATAGACTAACCACTGCATGAGATCAGTGCATCAGGCCACTGGATGTTAGTGATTTCCCCACAAATAAAAATTAACCAAGAACATCTAATCAGACTTCTTTTTGGCTTTGTTATTTTGCTGTAATAGATGTGCTTCATACACATAATTATAGCAGCCAAAAAAAAATTAAAAATCAAAAGTCAAGAGTCCAACTAAAGTAAACCCTGATCGCCATGATGGTGAGGTCAATTGAAACATAAAAAAAAAAATATATATATATATATATAAAACATCTAAACCTCTGTTTAGATGTTCTGAAATAATATTTGTAGATATATGACAGAAATCAAGCCAAACTGTAATGTTTGTGGAGTTGTTTAATCAGAGATTTAATGTATATTAAATTTATTATATTAAAGTTCATTTTATCTTTGGCTGTGTCTGATTCTTGTGTTTCTCTTTCCTTCTGTGATTCTGCTTGTAAACAGCAGGTGTTCATCATTATTGGTCAATCATGACATAATGATCTCCTTAACTCCAACACTGTGTCAATGCTACTTGAACACTCTGTAGTGTGGAAACACATGAACACTGAGCAGGGTTTGTTTAACACTGGGAAATGTTACATAAACTTTACCTGTTTCATTTACGTAAGACTGATGTATTTGAATTACATTAAGTTTAATTGATTTGTTTAAATTAAAACTATGTAATCTAAATGCATGGAACTGATGTATGTAATTGAATTAAGTTTAGGGCTGAAATATTTTTTTGAGTGTATATGGAAATTAAATGAAACTTATTTTTTTCTAATTACTTTTAATTGAATGAAATTAACTTGTTTTAAACAAGGGCAGTGAATTTGAAAATTAATAATAAAAAATAAGTAGGATTAAATAACACATTAAAATCAGTGAAATTAACCAGATAAAAACATGTAACATTTACATGGTTCAGAATAATTTTTTTCAGTGTGGTTTAGATAGTATCTCCCTGTCTTTTTTTTTTTGGGTGGTTCCTAACCGTGATCTTCACTTCGAAAGCTCCTCCAAAGTAATCCTGAGCCTCCACAAACATGTTCTCTGAGGAACCCACCCTCAGCAAATTAGGAGCTGACAAAATCTGAGGAGATCAAATCAGAGTGCTTTAAAACAGATCTGTTAGTGAGTCTATGAACGGACAGTAGGTTTCATACTCACAGTGGGTCACATAGTGTGAGGAGAGAAGAATAACAGTCAGAAACAGCAGCTTCACGTCTATCCTGTCTGTCTGTGTGTCTCTTCTTGTGAGATCCCTCACATTTATACCAACCTACAAGACCCCTCTCCTACACTT
Source organism: Labeo rohita (assembly GCF_022985175.1). Lineage (NCBI taxonomy): Eukaryota > Metazoa > Chordata > Actinopteri > Cypriniformes > Cyprinidae > Labeo > Labeo rohita. Next base: position 20,138,042 of record NC_066878.1, read on the forward strand.
CTCTTCCCATCATGGCGATTAGGCAACACATTTGAAAAAGGAAGGATCTTGGACATTTTTGTGTGGATTTTCCAATAGTAGCACAAAAAGCTTCAATAAACATACTTAAAATATTGTTTTTATTAGTATATGTGTATCTCAATATCATGTACATGTGTCTACTACCATTATGTACCCACATAGCAATTGACATCTGGCCCAGCTCTGGGTCAAGCAAGCAATCACACTCAGCCCAAGTACAGCGAAGAATTACGGCCCTTGAGTGGCCTAGATCTGGATTACAGACATGAGCCAAACGTGAGCCATAACTGGCCCAAATCTCAGCCAAATTGTAACTTATAACCAGCCCTGAATTGCACCAAAACAAGTTTTAATAGTGCTACCCAATTTCAGCCTTTAGGAAACTACATCGAGACCAGTCTTTAACCAGAAACCCCAAAAGTGAGCTATGTCTAAAAGTGTAACTGTGTTTTACTGACTAATAATGGATCCATGGCTGAGTTGTTGTTGGTTTTTTTTATGGCTCTGTTTTGGAGTTACTGGTTAAAGACTGGACTGTGGTTTACTGAAGGCTGAGATTGGGTCCCAGATAGCAAGAGAGCAGGTGAAAACCATTGAATCAATGTTAAAAATAGTTAATTTGTCAATGTTAATGGCATTAAATCAATTAATGTTGAAAACATTTTGACATTTCAACAAACCACCATTACTGTGATCAGTGATTGGTTTAGCTGGGTTCTTGATTCTTGCCTTTCATTAAATCAATTTTTTTGCTACAATAATGCTTCAACGTAAACACTTATGCTATTAAAAAGCGCTGATTAAAAACTAAGTTAAAGTCTTAGTTTATGATTACTTTTTGTGATGGGTGACAGGTGTTGCATATGCTGATTCTTGATGTCTAATTGATTCAGCAATTTAAAGACTTTTTCTGTATTCTCTGTTAATTCATAAAAGTATGATAGCTGTACATCTGTACAAACCTCACAATGATTACAGTCACCATCTTTTGATCCCAGTGGATCTTAGTTTTCAGTATCTCAAACAATGTGGTTTCACACAATGTTACAAAAGAGAAAGAAAATCTAACATTAAAGTAGTCAAGAGCCCAACGAAACACTGAACACAACAATGGTGGTATGTTAAAATTTCCAGAAATTTTCAACATTATTAGCGGGAGCAAAAATTATATTAATTCAATGTCATTAACACTGACAAATCAACTACTTTTAACATTGATTGTATGGCTGCTTGTGGGTAGCACTATTAAAACTTGTTCTGGCCCAGTTCAGGGCTGGTTAAAAGTTACTATTTGGCTGAGATTTGAGTCAGTTATGGCTCATGTGTGGCTCATGTCTGTAGTCCAGATCTGGGCCACCCAAGATAAAGTATAGAGAGATAAAATATAGAGACTATTGTGATTCTAGTTCACAAACATGCTTAACTACAGGCATAATTGTCTCTTTTAAAAGATGTAGTTTTCATACCAAATAATAAAAGTTCCAAATGAAAATATTTATAGAACAAAATGCCAGCTGCAGGTCTGAAATGCACCATACTCATATAAAAAAATGTTGTGGAACTGAGTCCTGTTTTATGTATCAGACAGGAGACTTATAAAGAGTTTGAAGAGTTAATAGCAATGCAATTCTGATTTCCTGTAAATGATTATGTCTGTTGTGTAAATTCAACCTTTGGTAAATTGGCAGCTGCTCTGTTGATCTTTTAGGGGTCCAGAGAACTATTGAACAGTACCTGTTTTCATAGAACAGGTGTTGTAGGTTGATTGTTATGATTTCAGTATAGTAGTGAGCTGGTCCTCACAAGTTCAGCCAAATCTGTACATACAGGTACTGTAGCCTGTTATGCAAAAATATAATGTACTGTACAGTAGGGTCTGAGCTAAAATGCTCATGTCAATCAACTATCGTGGGAGCGGCCTCTGTCGGTTTATTACTCCGGTCTTCAGTGTCATATGATCCTTCAGAAATCATTCTAATATGCTGATTAGCAAGAAACATGTATTATTATTATTATTATTATTATTATTATCAATAATATTTATTTTTTGATGCATTTATCTGAAAACCTACCCTACATGGATGCCCTCCTTTGTCCACACAGGACTGTTCTTTGTGTTAGCTAACACCACTAGCTACCCCGATGACACGCTCTGCTCATTCTGTGATGCTAGTTTGTTGGTTTCAATGCTCTACATCAGGGGTCGGCAACCTTTTCGGCATGACGTGCCATTTTTAATTTTTCTGGTTAGCCACTGTGCCTATACCCTAATATTAAACATCTGACTGTTCAAAAATTTTTGATTGGTAGTGTATTTCTACAATGTCTCTGTACTGCATGCAGGTGTTTACACAGGGTCCCCCATGTTTTTCTTTATCTTCACTTTATTAAACCTTCAAATAGCCTAAAAAAAACAGGCATTGTCATCCTTCCATTGCAGCATATCATAAACACAATAATAATAATAAAATTAAAATAACACCAAAACATGTAAAGAATGGGGTTAAGTCTCTCTTCATTTGTAAATGTTTTATTGATTGACATACAATAACAATATTATTTTTAAATGCTTCAAAACAAGGAGAAACTTTAAACGATGTACATTTGTAGAAGACATGCTAAAAAAATATATTACATGGATAAATGTTATTAATTGTTTTGAAGTGTGCTTTTTCATTTTAGTTAGCAAAGGAAATGACGGGTATGTTGTTCTAACTTTGATAGTGTCAACTTTTGAAAACCTCTCAGGTAAAACCTTCCTTTTAACAGGAAGAGGAAAATATTTTTTTGTAATTAGTGATCTCAAAACCTTATTACATTTATCTTCCAAAAATTATAATTGCTGTTATATTGGTCAAGATCCTGCACACACTGCTGGATTGTCTCAAAAAAGTCATTTTTTCCCCTTCTCTTGTAATTCATTAAACATTGCATTACATAAAATGTATTTCTTCACTTTTTTAGGCAATACGTAATGTTTTCTTTCTCAACATTTAACACAGTCTGATGGGTTTCATTCTGAACTTTAACTCTCAAGACATTTTTCACACTAAACTGTGGGCAGAGCAATGTCATCATCATGTCTAATCTGATTGGTCTGTTTTTATACACAGTGCCATTTTTACATTTGATTGGATGATTTATTACTACAATTCAAGTGTTACATTTGAATATGTAGTACAGAGTCAGTTTGCCTTTATTCTAGTCATTCTTCAGTCACTATGTGTAAATATGTATACACATTATACGATGTGTTATACGATTATGTAGCACATCCTTCTTTGAGAAGTTTATTCTGGAGATCAGAAATGCCAATGTATCGCTCCCTTTGTTCTTTCATTTGGCTTTCCTCTCTTGTAGGCCAGTATTCAACCCAGGTCTGCTCTCCCAAGATGTACTGAAGACTAAAAACAAGAGAAAAGAGAAAACAAAACATACAAGTATTTACAAAATTACATATTATGCAAAATTCACTTTTACACGTTGTTTGAACGTAAATGTGTGTTGGTTATTTTATTACTAATAAAATCTGATACGGCTTTAAAACGCTTGATTTCAGCATGATATATATGATGTTTTTTGGCAGAGATCTTAGATACAAGCTGAAATTGCCTGTAAAAGGGGGCGGGGAGTGGCAGCTCTTTTTTTTTTTTTAAAGAGACATGCACTACAACAGCCTGTGTCTGCTCCCAATCAAAATAGACATTTTCAAAACAATATGATCTGTGAAGTATTTTGAGCCGAAACTTCACAGACACATTCTGGGGACACCTGAGATTTATATTTCGTCTTTTAAAAAGGGGCATAAGAGGTGCCCTTTAAAATCATATTCATTTTGGTTACATTTTTGAAAAACACATTTACACCATTTCAACAATTATTTTTCTTGTATTGAAAAATCAGGCATCAACCTTCAAAATAAAAGTCCAACATATTGGTAAAACAGAAAAAAAAAAGTATTGTCTAATGCTGAAAATTAATTAAGTATTCATCATAAAGTCTGTGCTATAAGAAGTCTAAACACACCATTTAAATAACATAAAATAGAACTTTGCAAAAGTTTCTACCAAAAATAGTCACGTTATTGAGCCACGAATCCTGGTATCTTGAAGACACACAGTGGACACATACCTTCCCCCGAGCTTTGGCAGGTCAACAGATTTGCCCATGATGAGGTACGACTTGCCTTTCACCAGTCCCAAAGGTATTCTGCAATTGGGACGACTCAAAAATGGTCTTACATTCCCCTCAACATCCTCATCAGTGCCTACAGGACAGAACAACATTTAGGAAACACTTCTACTGCAAAGCAGCTTAGTCTTCTGTACAGCATTACAGGACAGGACAACTGAGTTTAACAGGAATTAGACACATTTCAGATGCATTTCATGATCAGGGAATAATACCTTCTTTCAGCACCTGATCCACCTTCATTTCATAGATGTCAGAGTCCTTTTTCAGATTCATCCCCACCACTGTGACTTTATAAACTGTCAAACATATTATATTGTCATCTCCATGTGGAACTGTAAGGCTCAGGCCAAATATTTGTATTGCATTTGTACAAGGGTTAAAGGAATAGGTCACCCAAAATTGTCATCACTTATTCCCTCATGTTGTACTCTACTTTTTTTGCACAGCAAAACAACAACCTTTATGTGTTTGCAATTATTGTTGCTTAAGAGACATAGTCACTATGAAAAGAGCAGTGTATAACACTTTTCTATCACAACAGGAAAAAAACAACAATGGGAGCATTAAGGTAGAAAACAATGAACAAAAAATTGTCAGTCTTAATTTCTGGAAGTATGAGAGTCATGAAATACATAGTTCAGGTATGAAACTCTAACTAATCACTAATTGGTTCATTCATACGTCGTAGCACCAGCCTATCAGGAGTACTTCCTTATCCACGTAAGCATATATAGTGTGTCCTAGCCTGTGTTTGGTACGTTGCACGATTATAAAAGCTTATGCTACCCCTCCTCCTCCCCAGTGCCAACTATTTACATTTCTTAAAGCAGCCATCCTTCATTATTTTGACTAAGCTGAGCTAATTATTGTATTTGCTCCACAGCAGCAGCAGCGTAGCGGATTTCGTCCGCCAAAATCAAGCTAATGTAAATTTCATACCCTTGCCAATAAATGCTGAAATTGAAATTATCACTCCGAGAGTTGTCATGACTAACCAAGAATTAACACAGAACTGAATGTGTTTACCATAATCCATGCCAGCTTCACAGGCTTTATCAAAACGCTCATCATCTTCGATATGGTTTTTCCTCTGGTAACTGCAGTTTTCTGTGTTCAAAGAAGTTAATAATGTTCATACACACATACACACTTGTAATCACAGACAAATATGTATATATCGCCTCATTCACATTTCAGAATAAAATAAATCATAACTTCTCCAAGGCTTAAATCTGGTAATAGATTATTTCAGTTCAACCTTAGCAGTCTTTTGAACACATTACAGACTGGACTATTTAACGAATACATTTAGATTTATTTTTTTTTATTTTGGTGTTTTTCCAATTGCCCTAGGCTATCAACTGCTAAATTTAAGGCAAACATTATAAGTGGTTTGCAAGGAACCCAAACAAAGGTATGTATTTTATGAACCATTATTTGCGGCTGATAATACCTTCTGCGCACTGACACAGGTCTCCCTTACACAGTCTGTATAGAGCGCCATCTTCCCTTTCAGGGTGGAAGAACTTTGTACAGCGTGCATCTGAAAAACACACACACAAAATAGACATGTGTCAAACGGACATGATTCATCAAATGCAAATGAATTCATTAATTAATCTTAATTACCACATTCTCTGGAATATAAATAAGTTATTTTATCATCTTATCCGAAGTGACTTATGTAATGCAATTAATGGTAAGCACACAAAATATGCACAAAGCGAACACATTTGGATTGAGTTACGCAAGCCCGAAGTTGTTTGTATAGCGCATTTCACACACAGCGCTGCTTTCACTTTAAATGAATAACTTTAGGCATGCTGATTATAATTCTTGTTTATAATAAATGGCACTGCATTTTATGTTGGTTTTACAGTATACGTGTATTTGTCATTTCTGTGCAATATACCTTTAAAGGATTTGTTATGGTGTGATGGGAACTAAAATGCATGTTTAAAGTTTAATTTTACTTTTTTTTTTTTATCTCTAAATGTAATACAGTGTAACTCGTGTAATGATGTGAATTCTCTTTTCTTTCATTTTTTTATTTCTCTCTCTCTCTCTTTCTTTTTTTTTACATAAATGTGTGTGTGTGTGTGTGTTCATGCATCAATATCTCACCTGGTGAGTAATATTCATATATTGTGACTGCAGCAGGTTGTAGCAGACCCACATCTTGCAACTTGTGCATTTTAAAGATAATTCTTTCTTTCTCTGTATGCAAAACCTGAAAAACAGAAGAAACCAAAGCAAATTTATAATGACATGTCATGTTTATATATATATATATATATATATAATTTTTATTATAAATGACTGAAATCAAAGTCAGATCAAACTGTGGTAAACTTTTGTTTTAGCCCTCCTGTAAAGTTGGTGAAATGTCACTTATGCCTTTCTGGTTCTCACCCCTCGATATGTACTTTCTCTTGTGGTTATAATATTATGTGAAATATGACTATATGCTATATGCCCCATAACGCTTTGTGCGAGTTCTGTTTACATTCAGAAAAATGGTGAAAAGATGTCCAGTTACTGAATATTAATAAACACTTTGTCAGCCAATCAGAATCAAGAATTCAACAATATTTGATAGAAATATAAAGCAAAGCACATACTTTCTAGGCTACCCATTGGGAAAGAACGATAGTTTGCTGACATACCTTATCTAAGTAGAGAATGAGGGATCCTCGCTCTGACAGCACTTTGTCCATCTCAAATTTCTGAATGTATCTCTCCTTCCCTGTGGACAACTGAGGGCAGGAAACAAGAAATAAATTAATACATGATGATTAAAATGCTTTATGTCCTGCCTGTATATGCTATATGTATGTGTGCATACACAATCAAGTCAAATTTATTTCTATAGCATTTATACTACAGAAATTGCTTCAAAGCAACATCACATTAAACCAGAAAACAGTGTTAAAATATTGTAAATTTAATCAATCACGAGGCAAAATTTCTGCTCAGATAACAGTACCATGTAATGATGAAGTTAATGCAGTTCGACTGTGTCAAAGTGGCCTTTAAATTCATTAAAAGGAGTTCAATTCAGCTGTAAATACCTCTACAGAATACAACAGTGTCATTATTTGGCTCAGGTCAGTTTGATGTTGACTCAGTTCAGTTCAATAACAGCGTCAGTGATGCAGCTAATGTCATTATCCAGCTCAATTCAGGTTGAATTCTGTTGTCATCTGATCATGTCAGTGCAGGTACAGTAATATTACAGAATAGTTATTTTCCTTCATAGTCTGTTCAATGGACTCAACAGAATTGAACTGATCGTAACAGGCTGACATAATACTAAAAAACTTTAGATTAAAACAGCTATTGACGTCAGAGTAAGGTTTGCTTCTACAACCAGAATTCCAGAAATGTTGGGACGTTTTTTAAATTTGAATAAAATGAAAGCTAAAAGACGAAATCAAATGACATGAGCCAATATGTCATTCACCATAGGTTTAAACTGAGAAACTTTACAATTTAATGTACAAAATGAGCTCATTTCAAAATTGATGCCTGCTACAGGTCTCAAAAAAGTTGGCACGGGGGCAACAAAGGGCTGAAAAAGCAAGGAATTTTGAAAAGATTCAGCTGGGAGAAGTTAACTGACATCAGGTCTATAACATGATTAGCTATAAAAGAGATGTCTTAGAGAGGCAGAGGCAGATTGTGGAATACTTTAAAAATAACATTCCTCAACATTAGATTGCAAGGATTTTGCAAATCTCATCATCTACAGTGCATAACATCATCAAAAGATTCAGAGAATCTGGAGGAACTGGACAAGGCCTTTGTTGGATGCCGTGGTCTTCGGGCCCTCAGATGACACTTCATCACTCATAAGCATGATTCTGTTCTGAACTGTTTAAATGAAGGTTCATTTAAAATGAACTGTTTCAAAGTGGAAAAGTGTTCTGTGGTCAGACGAGTCCAAATTTGACATTCTTGTTGGAAATCACGGACGCCGTGTCCTCTGGGCTAAAGAGGAGGGAGACCTTCCAGCGTGTCATCAGTGCTCAGTTCAAGAGCCAGAATCTCTGATTGTATGGGGGTGCATAAGCGCATATGGTATGGGCAGCTTGCGTGTTTTGGAAGGCACTATGAATGCTGAAAGGTATATGAAAGGTTTTAGAGCAACATATGCTCCCCTCCAGACGACATGTATTTCAGCAGGACAATGCAAATCCACATACTGCAGTTATTACAACAACATGGCTTCGTAGTTGGAGTCCGGGTGTTGAATTGGCCTGCCTGCAAGAGTGGGGCCAAATTCCAACATTTTTGAAAAGAAGAGGAGATGCTACACCATGGTAAACATGCCCCCGTACCAACTATTTTGAGACCTGTAGCAGGCATCACATTTGAAATGAGCTCATTTTGTGCATAAAATTGTAACATTTCCCAGTTTAAACATTTGTTATGTTATCTATGTTCTACTGTGAATAAAATATTGGCTCTCTATAGTCTTCTAGAAAAGTGTTCTAGTTTTTATTTTATTCAAATTTAAAAAAAAAAAAAAATGTCCCAACATTTCCGGAATTGGGGTTGTAGAGTGTTCTCGAATGGTGTAATTTAAATAATTTAGCAATTAGATGTGAGGCATCGCTTCACTACTTTGGTACTAATACAATACCTCTTCCAGATCTCTGCTATCCACTGTAAATCCGGTCGGTATGCCAATATCCAGAATAGTCATGGTGGCATCATTTTTATTACTTTTGTAGCTGTGAAAATGGAGATCAAGAGCAGATTTTATTAACAGGTCTCTTAGGTTTTGTAGTTTTGCTCCATCTTCTTTGTATTCATTTGCGTTTAAGGCTGTTTTTCACACTAGAGCTTTTGGTGTGAACCCGAGTCTGTTTGACCTCAGAATTCTTATATTGTAGTAACACAGAGCTATTCGTCTCTGAATAAGCTGTCTTTGTAAAGCAAAGCTGCATCTGTGTCAGAACGCAGTGAAACTGGAGTCTCTGTTAGACTCATTATGTGGTTATGATGGTAACCAGGTAACTTGGGCTTCGACCAATTAATCAAATCAAGTGTGAAAACTCACAAAATAAGCACATGCTGTCCAAAATAGTTTCCTGACATTTAAATAACCTTATTAGAATACGTGTTCACGTACTAGAACTCCATAGTGAGCTTGTAAGTTTCAATGGCCCCTCGTTGTTTTGCTAAAGAAAAAAAAAAACACACACACAGTAATAATTAAAACCAACACACAATGAAGTGTTCTATTTTTTCTCTGTATGTATGGAGAATGCCACAGAAAGGGAATGAACTCAATCTTACGTTCATTTTCTTTCTCCATTTTAACAGTCAGATCAAACAATGTACAGTCTGACTTCTTCTCAGCAGGTCTGGCGTAGTACAGCGTCATAACCTGAAAACAGCAGCACGTCTCATATTACAGTAGATGTACAAATGCTTTAATCTTGCTGTATAAACTGTGTAAATGCTCATGAACACTCACTGAGAGAGTGGCTGTTCCAGTTCCTCTAGCAGTTACATTGAAGTCCTTGTTTATGTCCATCTGTTGAGTGAACACTGTTGAGTATCAGAGTAATCAAATCCATAATATAATAGAGATATGTAAAGATCTTACTGTCCAAACAAATGACAATAAAAATGATGGACAATGAACAACTAAACTCCCATAATTCAACGAAAACACAACTGACATGAGCAGCAACGAATTTGAATCTAGGAGATGAGTAACTCCTCACCCTGTCCGACCGTGTAAGATGCCTATTATCATTTTTGATAGTATATTTGACAGGTCTGCTTCTTCCTGCCACAGACAGCTCCACCTCCAGATTAAAGTTTTGTCGGTCCTTCACCTGTGTGCGATACTCTGCCACGGCCTGGAACACCATGATGGTCGCCTAGAAAAGACAGAAAAGCATAACAGCCTGTCCTGCAGTGTCGGTCCCACACTTGTTCTGGTGTTTATCACAGTTGAATGATGAGGTGTTAGTGTACCTGTGTGGTGCCATAACCACCATAGTGAGACTGTTGTCTGGCCAGCCAGTGCACTGCCTCTCCTGCTTTATCGAAGTCTTTTCCATTCACAAGCGCCAGCACAGCATACGCCGTCGCCTCTAGTGAGTGATGATGTTGTCCAGGGACAGTCCAGGACCGACCGGCTGTTTCAAACACAAAACATCCGTAGAAACATCTGTTCCATTAGCATTATGGACATTAACAAGCAGCCATCATTACACCACAAAATCTTTGTAATTCTTCCATTATTTACACTGGGGTCAGAGTGAGAACTGTTGCAAAGAGTAAATCTTTCTGATTGCTTATTGACTTAACTGACCTTCTACTTGGGTGGAGTGTCTCATCAAGATGTCTATATTGAGTTTGTTCTCACTGGCCATGGCGTAGGACGTCATCGCAACAGCGTAAGGATTGGTCAGTTGTGGAAGTCGACCTTCCAAGAAAGAAACAGCCTTCCTGATACTTTCACGCAGACTCTATAAAAGTGTGTGTTTGAGGTTAAACAAAAGAAGTGTAAAAAAAAAAAAAAAAAAAAAAAAAAAAAAAAAAAGAAAAATAATTACTGGTGAAAACATTATTAATAGTTCTGGCAAATGCAATGGTGGAGAAGGTGTACTTACACCAACTGATCCAGCACAAATCTCTCTGCCCTCTTGCATGGCAATCACAACAAAGGCTGTCAGAGAGGCATCTGAATTTTTGCCCTGTACGTCACCCTGGAATAAAGCACAAACAAACAGAATTTCAAAAAAAAAAAAAAAAAAAATGGGTGCTTTATTATTAAATCAGCAAAGCTTGCTAAATGAGCTTGTTAAAAAATTGTTTCCAGGACTACAGGAGTATAAAATATTGTGAGATAGTAACAGTATAGGTATTGCAAACACATCTTGCTTTAGTTCATAATTCATAAGAGTGTTCTCTCGAAAAACTTTTAAAGTTCCCCTAAGAAATTTCGCCTTTGCTCGCAAAACATTTGTGTCTACTTATATATATATATATATATATATACATATAAATATATATATATTTAAGAAGTAAGAAACGTTACGTCTGCTCACCATTCACTCAACAAACTTTTGCAGTCCCCTTAGAAACTCTATGATCACTCGCAAAACCTTTGCATAGCCCCGAGATGGGAATATAACAGTTTTGTTCTCTTGCAAAACTAGATAAGACCATTCTTCCTCGGCTGGGATCGTTTGAATCCGCATTCAAACTGCATTTTGGAAGTTCAAACTCGGGGCACCATATCAGTCCATTATATGGAGAAAAATTCTGAAATGATTTCCTCAAAAAGCATAATTTCTTTACTATAATTTATTAAACTAAAGAAAGAAAGACATGAACATCTTGGATGACAAAGGGGTGAGTAAATTATCTCTAAATCTTTGTTCTAGAAGTGGACTTCTCCTTTAATGAAGTTCTACTGCTAGCTTCCATTCCTGTTCTCCTTTACAGATGAGTTTAAATACAGTCTGTCATAATAACATTCAACTTACCACCATCCCTGTTGATAACACAGCTGCATCCTCTTTAAAGGACCCGTCTGGCAGTTGTTTGTTGAGAACCAGCCACTTGAGGGCGCTACAGATCACATTTTCATCTAGAGTAACAAGGTTATTGGCCATGGCGAAGACTTTGGCCACATATCCTGTTAACCTTTAACAGACAGATGCGAACCAAAAAAAAAAAAAAAAAAAAAGGGGAAAAATTTGCTACCAACAATCTCAAAAACAATAATAACAATTTTGAAATAATTGCTGGGGAAACTGGGAATGAAAATAAAACAAATGAAATGATTGAAATTAAAATACCAAGTGCTGCTTGGCCTGTGAATATATGCAGCATAGGATCCATCTGGTTTACGGTAGGCCAGCTGCCCTTGATAACCTTTATGCAAAAAAAAGAAATAATATTTATTTGCTTATAATCTGTTTTTGATCTGACATTTTCAAGAGAGCATCTAAATCACCTGTGCTGATGTGTTTGATGGCTTCGTTACGGCGCTCAATGCCAACAGCCTCCCACTGATTGGTGCTGTCCAGATAATGAGTGGCAATGACAGGAAGAGTCATACCGATCATGTTCTGTTCTCCACATCCACTGGGTTGGACAATAAGACGACCCATGAAGTCTCCACTGATGGCCTGCTCGACTGTCTGAGTGATCTCTTCACCTGAAGAGATGAAAGAGGGAATGCAGGTTGAGTATTCTGTTTTTAAATTATATGCGTCACTTGTGCAACACTTTCAACACTGATGTGATTGGCAGGTTTTTAACTGACAGCTCAATCAGTAATAATTTCAGACTGTAAATAGTGGATCTGGATATTGCATTAGTCATGTGCCTCAACAAGTAAAGTCATAAAAAAATGATACCTTTGCAAATCATTAGCTAATGATTAATTAGAGCAGACAACTGGAAGTTGAATGGCTTCAACCCATTGTGGTAATTAACACATGAATATATACTATTGGTTAATATAATATGTTATTAGGGAGTTAATACATTGACACATTTAACTAATAACACATTTATACAATATACATTAAAGGAGAAGTCCACTTCCAAAACAAAGATTCACATATAATGTACTCACCCCCTTGTCATTCAAGATGTTCATGTCTGTCTTTCTTCAGTCGTAAAGAAATTATGTTATATCTGCATTTTCCTCCATATAATGGACTGATATGGTGCCCCGAGTTTGAAACACAGTTCAAACGCGGCTTCAAACGATCCCAAATGCGGTTGTAAACGATCCCAGCCAAGGAAGAAGGGTCTTATCTAGTGAAACAATCAGTTATTTTCATTTTAAAAAATAAAATTTAAATACTTTTTAATCTCAAACGCTCGTCTTGTCTTACTCTGCCTGAACGCTGTGTATTCTGGCTCAAGACAGTTAGGGTATGTTGAAAAACTCCAATCGTATTTTCTCACTCAACTTCAAAAATCATTTCAAAATAATCCTACATGAACGGAAGTACCGACCCAGTCTTTGCAAAGTGAACATGCAAAGAAGATCAAACACCCTTAACAAAAAAGGTAAAACAGCGATACAGGATGATTTTGAAGTTGAGGGAGAACATGAGATGGGAGTTTTTCGACATACCCTAACTGTCATGAACCGGAAAAAAAATAGTCCAAGACGAGCGTTTGACATTAAAAAGTACATAAATTGTATTATTTTTATGAAAATAACTGATCGTTTCGCTAGATAAGATCCTTCTTCCTCAGCTGGGATTGTTTACAACCACATTTGGTATCGTTTGAAGCTGCATTTAAACTGCATTTTGGAAGTTCGAACTCGGGGCGCCATATCAGTCCATTATATGGAGAAAAATCCTGAAATGTTTAACTCAAGAAAAATAATTTCTTTACAACTGAGGAAAGAAAGACATGAACATCCTGGATGACAAGGGGGTGAGTACATTATATGTGAATCTTTGTTTTGGAAGTGAACTTCTCCTTTAATATAATAGTTAATTATGCATTAAGTTAATTCTGCATTAACTCATAATGTGCAAGTAAGTAAACCTCACTTCCCTGATCTCAAGAGGCACACCAGCGACTGATGCTTTCTCTAGCCTCCTTGTTAGCGTGCCTGCCTCCCATGCCGGAGACCTGGGTTTCATTAATTGAAAAGACATTTTTCCTTACCAGCAATTGAGATGTATGTGTTAGCAGGTGTGTCTGGAACCCAATCAGGTGGTATTTCAGCTTTAAGAAGTATAGGTTTTTCTCCTGTTCCATTTAGGATGAGAAATAGAGAAGAACAGCAAGATGGAGGAAGAGACATGAGTCATGTGCTGATCACATTTTGTACACATTTGGTGAGTACTGAGCAAGAAAAGAGCAGGAGTTGATTGTAATGATATTCATACATTTTTGTCTTGACTGGCCAAAAGTGAAATCTCATTATTTAAATGGTTTTTGTGACTAAATGCAAATTTCTGTGGTTCACAGTAAATCTCACCATTCTTAGCAGGATTGAGCTCCACATTTTCTCTTTGTAACGAAATCAGCACACCCTCAGACTGAAAGAGAGAGAGAAAGAGAGAGATTAGAACTACCTGAGATGTTCTAGTTTATCTATTCAAAATGACAAACATCTATTGATGATACGAATGACCAAATAAAATGAAAATTGACAGAAAAGTGTCATCAGACGTACCACCACCTTCAGCGTCTTTCTCACTCCATCAGTGTGGACAGAATCATATGCTGAAACTTTCACCTCAATCATGTGATTCCCCAGAGTCATGGGAATAATCACATATGAAACGGATATGCTGGAGTCTTTGTCAACGTTTACTACTGTTCTGTATTTGCCTTTCTTACTGGCAGAGCTGCAAACATCTTCTGTCTCCATGAACTCCACACGCACCTGGTGAAAACAGGTTAATGACACTCAAATCACTTAAATACAGCATCTAGACAAAACTTCCTCCAAAATAAATGCACATGAACTTAATATGAAATGTGTAATGATAGGATAGATTTCTGTTTTAGCACAGAATGGTATCCTACACTTTCCTTCAGTTTGAGTCATGAGCAGCTCATGGATCAGATTAGACTACAGAAGAAATGGTTACTATGCATATGACTATAATGTATATAAAAACTGAATGAATTTTTAATATTAAATCTAATCTACCTTTTGCTTCTTTGGTGTGTAGTTGTGAATAATGGCCTTGATTTCCAGCTGTTCACCACGCACAGCAGAGTAAGGCATCTTGAGGTCAATAAAAAGGTGTTTAAAAACGACCAACTCCTCAGGTTCTGCCACACAGATGCCTTTGAGGACGAATACACACACACACACACAGAAATTCTTAAAGTAGCAGTAGCTGTTTTTCAGACCATGTATTCTGGGTTTGCAGCTTCGCTTTACCGAGTGTTGGTGATAGACTAACAGCCAAGATCTGCCAGGTAGTAATAGAGTCTTTCAGGTAGATCACTTTTTCTCTGGTTGGTGTTGGACTGGAACATGAGATATATATGAGAAATTTCAAATATGGTAGGTGAGAAATTACAAGTAAAAACAGAAACTGTTGAAGTAGAGTTCTAACACTTGTTTACCAGGCCATACAACATGATAAGATGGGCGGCCAGGAGGAATTATGTCTTAATAGGACAAGATCAGGACAAGAATCTGTGTTATTTTTTTTTATTATTTTTTTTTTTAATAAGCACATTCAATACTGTTTTATACCACCACTGTCACATTTATGTCAGTTCTGTTTTGGTTTCTCCCATAGTCATGTATATTTTACAGTCACCCTTGTGCAGACTGATCTTAAGCACAGCTAAAAGGATTCCTACCAGTGGCCATCACAAAACATAACATCTTGCAGTTTTGTCACAGGTAGAATGCAACATATTTCAATACAAGCTTTTCAGTCCAATTTAATTTATTTAATATTTTTATTTAGTATTTATTTAATAATTTAGTATTTCAAACATTGAACCCACGGGAGAAAAAATCAACCCTTCGCAACAGTTTAAAATCAGCCCAATTCCATGCAAAAAATACAGATTTGGCAACCCTGCATCCAACACAAGCTGCAGGAAGCAGATTTAATTGATCATGGGTCAAGACAAGAGTAAGGAGAGATGACTGACAAATTATGCTGGAGGATTTGCTGCTCAGCAGATTATGTCCTCATTCCTGATCTTGTAAAATGTGCTCCCTTTATGCAGAGTGTGTGTAATCGTGAAATTACAAGTGAAAGTGAATAGCCATCATTCAAAAGAGACTCCCTGATGTGCCAAAATTATATTTAATATTAGAATGACTGCATGAGCAGGCGGTAATGCCCCGAAATTCAGCGGGAGTGGGATCAAGAAAACAGTCCCACATAGATGTAACGCCACGCCAGCAGAGGGAGCCCTTACCCATGAACTGACTGTTGCTGCTCCTTCTGCTGCCTCGTTGGTTACTTCCTGTTTGGTGGCCATAAAAGGAGGCCTAAACCAAACAGAGACTGTGAAGTATTGTTTTGCTGTAGTGGACTCTACCAAGTGTTTCTCTAATTTCATTGCCTTGTTTTTTGTCACAGTTTTGTTTCATGGTCATAGTTTTGTCTTTGTTTTCTGCCATAGTTTGCCTTGTTCATTGCCATAGTTTTGTCTTGTTTCATATCCTTGTTTATTTGTTACTTTTGGACCGCTCTCTCTGGTTTTTGGACTCTGCCTGTTTTTGTGGATAATGCTATTGTTTTGCCTTCGTCACACTGTTTGTTTGGATATTGACCCTGCCTGTTCGACTACGATCTGTATAATAAAGCTCGCACTTGGATCTCACACGCTTCCTACGAGTCCGCCTTACAATAGGGCTTTAATATAAAAATGCACACAATGAATGCTGACTGTAGAAAGCAAAAGCCGAATCCCGGACATTTCGGGCGATTTAGAAACCCCGGGTAGATCCAGTTTTTAGGTCCAAAAAGAGGACATGTCTGGGGAAAAGAGGACGTATGGTCACCCTAACTAACGTAAATCAAGCAAGCTAGTATATATAGGCCACAAAGTATTGATGAAATAACACATTAGCATAACAGAGGGAATAATATGAAATTTTTGTCCAGAAAAGTTCTTGCACAAAATAAATTCAAGCATTTTCAAGGATCTGTATCTATGTATGTTTATTTTCAAAAACTTTCCAGGGCCTTGAAATATTTTTTTTTTCAGATTCACAAACTTTCAAGGATTTCAAGAACCCGTGGGAACCCTGAATAATGCATGTTCTTTGTCGGAGGAAGTCATCAAATCATCAACTGAGATCATGAGATTGCCTAAGGCCAGGCATACACGGTGCGATTTCATCTGATTTTGAGCCGAATCCTGACTTGTGCAAATTACAGCTTTGTCATGCGTCATTTGCCATGCCGTGCCCGTGCAGTGAACAGGGAGAAACAAGAAGCGATTAACCTCTCCCAATCCGCAATCACTGGTGGCCGCTCATAAGGGTATTGTACCGTTGGAGCAGCGTGTGAACCAATTGCCCTAAACTCAGTGTTTTTTTCCCTCAGTGCGCTTGCACAAAAACAGAAATGAGGCAGTTTTATCTTTAATACAGCAAGAACGAAAAGAGGGAGATCTTTATAAGTTATGTCATTATCAAACTAACTGCACTATTACTCGTTTATAAATCCTAAAATATTGCAGATATGCTCACTGAATATAGGCCTAACAGACCACTCAGATCATTAGGATCAAGTCAGTTAGAAATACCAAGGGTTCACTCAAAACCAGGGGAATCCACATTTAGCTTTTATGCCGCCAGCAGGTGGAACCAGCTTCCAGAAAAGATAAGATGTGCTAAATCAGTAGCCACATTTAAATCTAGACTCAAAACTCATCTGGAATTTGATGAGTTGAGGGAAAAAAAAAACACTGAGTTTAGGGCATTTGCACTTACTGAATGAGGACTGTGCTACATCCAAACTGATTGCACTGTATTTTATGTATAATTATTTTTATACATAACTGTTTTAAGTCATTTTTTAATTAATTTTTAAATCATTCCCTGTTTTTACTCTTGTGCTTTATTAATGAATATTTTAATTCATTTTATATGCAAAGCACTTCGAATTACGACTGTGTATTAAATATTCTATTTAAATAAACTTTAGCAATCTGCTGCTTACCTCCAGTTCGTGTTGCAGAATGTTTAACCTATATGTTCATGTCTTGTAAGTCAATTGTGCATCTATATACTCCGACTCCTCTTTTATTAATGTACTTAATCATTATTTTGTATTTATTTATGTATTTATTAATTTTTTACAAAATGTATATTTAGTTACATTGATATTAATATGTTGATATGTCTTTATCATGGAAAATGTGAATCATTGTCCATCATTTTTCAATTTTTGATAAAGACAAACACGTTGCAAAATTACAAATACTTCTGTTTTAAACAATTAAGGTGAGTCAATGCACTGATATCACACAGTGTACAAAATGCTGTGAAGGTGCTTTAAACTCCAGTCAATTAATTAAGAAACAGAAAGTAAAAGTAAACTGACTGAGCTTTCAGCATCTGACACTGCATTAAAGGCACATGCTATCTCAGAGGAGAGGAGAGACAAATTTATCAACATATACTGATGACTGATAACTGTTTTAATTTATTTTCTAGAAATTTCTCTTGTGGCCGATAGTGTAAAAACAGAATTGTATTTCATGTTAGGCAAGCTGTTTTTTGGAACTTCGCAGTTGTAACGCCAAGCCAGCAGAGGGAGCCCTCACCCTAGTACTGCCTGCATGCTCCCTCTGCTGCTTCTACTGTTACTTCCTGTTTGGCACTATATAAAGACTGACCATGTGCTCATGAATTGGCGAAGTATTGCCAGTTTAACCTGCCTTACCGAGCGTTCACTTACTCTGTTGGATTACCTGTTGCCGTCTTGCTTTGTTCCTGATTATTGT
The DNA here is from genome assembly GCF_022985175.1 of Labeo rohita. NCBI lineage: Eukaryota > Metazoa > Chordata > Actinopteri > Cypriniformes > Cyprinidae > Labeo > Labeo rohita. The sequence continues at coordinate 20,156,708 of NC_066878.1, forward strand.
GTTTGGATTACCCCTTTGGATTTATTTGCCTGTTTGGACTGATTTCAAGGTTTGACCCTGCATTCTCCTGTTGACTACCGCTCTCTGGATTTCCCCCATTGTTACGTTAGCTTGATTGGACTGTCTGCTCGGTATCTGACCCACCGCCTGCCTAACCTCTCTGCTGCTGGAATTACCTTCATTGTGTATGTTTGCTGATTGTTTTAATAAACATCCGCTCTTGGATTCTACCTCTGCGTCCTCGTTACAGAATACTTCGCCTACCAAGAATCCAGCGGAAACGATCAGCCATCATGAACCCAGCGGTATCTCGTCTCATCTGCCTTCGTCAAGGCGACCGGGCCATAGAGGATTATGTTGAGGATTTTTGTGGACTGTGTCATTTGGTAGATTTTAATGATGTGGCCCTAAAGGACTTTTTTCGTTTTGGATTAAACGAGCCCATTAGTTCAATTCTGCCAGGGGGGAAAATCTGCTCACGCCGCTCCAGGGCCTGCTCACGCCACGCCAGAGTCTGCACGCAAGATGGCTGCCGCCACGCCAGAGTCTGCACGCAAGATGGCTGCCGCCACGCCAGAGTCTGCACGCAAGATGGCTGCCGCCACGCCAGAGTCTGCACGCAAGATGGCTGCCGCCACGCCAGAGTCTGCACGCAAGATGGCCGCCATCCCAGAGCCAGTCCACAAGATGGCCGCCTTCCCCGAGCCAGTCCACAAGATGGCCGCCTTCCCGAGCCAGTCCACAAGATGGCCGCCATCCCAGAGCCAGTCCACAAGATGGCCACCATCCCCAAACCTGTTCACAAGATGGCCGCCATTCCAGAGCCAGTTCACAAGATGGCCGCCATCCCAGAGCCACTCCATAAGATGGTCGCTGTCTCCAAGTCACACACCACATGATGGCACACATACTGGACTCACCCCTCATGGCTGTATGGGCAGCTAAAATGGCAGCTACCCCTGGTTCCAGTCAAGTTGCAGCTGTGTCAAATCAATTCGCAGCTGCGTTTCCTGAGTCAAGTAAAGTCACAGCTGCCACCCCCGAGCCAAGCAAGATTACAGCTGCTGTTCCTGTGTCAAGTCAAGCTGCAGAACCAAGTCAAGCTGCAGAACCAAGTCAAGCTACAGCTGCTGCTCCAAAGTCCAAGGCTTCCAAGTCAAGTCTAGTTCCAGGGTCAAGTCCAGTTCCAGGGTCAAGTCAAGCTACAGAGCCCGGTCAAGCTACAGAGCCCGGTCAAGCAACAGAGTCAAGTCAAGCAACAGAGTCAAGTCAAGCAACAGAGTCAAGCAAGGCCACAGCTGTTCCCCATGAACCAAGCCAAGTCACAGCTGTGTTCCACGAGCCAAGCCAAGATACAGCTGTTGTTCTCCATGAGTCAAGCAAGGACACAGCTGTTCCCCACGAGTCAAGCCAAGTCACAGCTGTTCCCCACGAGTCAAGCCAAGTCACAGCTGTTCCCCACGAGTCAAGCCAAGTCACAGCTGTTCCCAGCGAGTCAAGCCAAGTCACAGCTGTTCCCCACGAGTCAAGCCAAGTCACAGCTGTGCCCCACGAGTCAAGCCAAGTTACAGCTGTCGTTCCTGAGCCAAGCCATGTTGTTCCTGAGTCAAGTTACGTTGCAGCTGTGTTTCCCGAGTCAAGTCAAGTTTCCAAGTCAAGTCAAGTTACAGCTGCGTTTCCTGAGTCAAGTCAAGTTTCCGAGTCCAGTCAGGTCACGGCTGTTGTTCCACAGTCAAGTCAAGCTGCAGCTGTTGTTCCAGCGTCAAGTCACGTTAAAGCTGTTTCCTGTGTCAAGTCAGGTCAGAGCTGCTCTTCCGAAGTCCAGTCAAGTTACAGCTATTGCTCCTGAGTCAAGTAAAGCTATAGCTGTAGCCCTCAAGTCAAGCAAAGTCACAGCCGTGGTTCCTGAGTCAAGCAAAGTCACAGTTGATCTTCATAAGCCAAGTCAAATTGCTGCTGTTATTCCCGAACCAAGTCAAGCCACAGCTGATCTCCCTGAACCAAGCCACACCACAGTTGATCTCCATGAACCAAGTCAGGTTACTGCTGTTGCTCCTGAGTCAAGTCCGGCCACGGCAGGCCTCCCTGAGTCAAGTCATAAAACTGTTATTCTACCAGAATCTCACCAGGCCCCCTCTGACCTTCTCAAGCCACCTCACGTATCAGCTGACCCCGCAGAGCCCACGCTCCCAAGCCACGCAGAGCCCACGCTCCCAAGCCACGCAGAGCCCACATTCACAAGCCATAAGTCCATAGCATCAGCACCCTCGAGGTCAACAGACACCCCACTATCTACTGTGCTGCCTGTAATGGCCATCGCCATTTTCAGTGTGTGGGCAGCACGCTGTGCTCCAGAGGCCTCATCGGTCCACAAGTCTGCTCCAGAGGCCTCGTGTGTCCACGAGTCTGCTCCCGAGGCCTCGCCTGTCCACGAGTCTGCTCCCGAGGCCTCGCCTGTCCACGAGTCTGCTCCCGAGGCCTCGCCTGTCCACGAGTCTACGCCAGAGGCCTCTTCTGTCAAAGAGTCTGCGCCAATGCCCCCAGAAGCAGCAGCTCCGGCTGCAGAATCTCCTAAAAGGGCGGCGTTTCCCCAAGGACTCTCTGCCCGTCCTGTCACGGCCATGAAGGCCATTTATGACTTCCCTGCCTCACCTGCCCAAGCATCTGCGCCCATGCCCCCAGAGGTGTCAGCGCATGCTGTAGATCCTCCTATGGGGGCGGCGTCCCAGGATGAACTCTCTGTCTGCCATGTCGCAATCAAGAAGACCAAGGAAAGCATTCATGTACACACCGCTCTGCTTTGCATGTCATTAGTCCCACTGTGGATATCTCTGCTCCTGTTTGCTCTGCCTGTTCTGCCTGCCCTGCAATGGCTCCCTGTTATGCCTGCTCTGCCTGCCTCGCCATGGCTCCCTGCTCTACCTGCTCTGCCTGCCCCACCATGGTCCCCTACTCTGCCATTGCTCCATGGCCCAGGCCCTCCAAGGCTACACTGTCTGCCATTGCTCCACAGCCCAGGTCCTCCAAAGTTCCACTGTCTGTCACAGCTCCACGGCCCAGGCCCTTCAGTGTTCCACTGTCTGCCATTGCGCCACGGCCCAGGCCCTCCAGGGTTCCACTGTCTGCCACAGCTCCACGGCCCAGGTCCTCCAAGGTTCCACTGTCTGCCATTGCTCCACGGCCCAGGTCCTCCGAGGTTCCACTGTCTGTCACAGCTCCACGGCCCAGGTCCTCCAGTGCTTCACTGTCTGCCACTGCTCCATGGCCCAGGCCCTCCAGTGCTTCACTGTCTGCCACTGCTCCATGGTCCAGGTCCTCCAGTGCTTCACTGTCTGTCCCTGCTCCACGATCCAGGCCCACCTCCACTGCACGGACCTGGGCCCCCCATCCCACCCCCGTTTTGCCTCTGTTTCCCCACCCACCTGGACTATTGTTTTTTGAGCGCCAGGAGTCGCTCCTGGGGGGGAATCTGTAATGCCAAGCCAGCAGAGGGAGCCCTCACCCTAGTACTGCCTGCATGCTCCCTCTGCTGCTTCTACTGTCACTTCCTGTTTGGGACTATTTAAAGACTGACCATGTGCTCTATACTTTGCGAAGTATTGCCAGTTTCACCTGCCTTACCAAGCATTTGTTATTACTCTGATTACCTGTTGCTGTCTTGCTTTGTCTTTTGATTTCGAGTTTACGGATTACCCTTGTTGGATTGGTTGCTTTATTGGACTGACTTCACGGCATTTGACCCACTGCCTGTGTTATTACTCTGCTGCTTGGATTACGTTTACATTTTGTATACTGTTCGACTGCCTTTCCAGTTATTGACCCTCTGCCTGTTTCCACGTGTATGTTTGCTGTTGTTTGTAATAAACTTCTGCATTTGGATTCTAACGCCGCCTCAGCATCCACATTACACTGACATATCTGAAGAGGCACATGATAAGGTGAGATATTTACATTGTGTTTAGGGGAAAAAAACTGAGAAGAGGCACTAGAATAAATGAACTAATAAAAATAGTACAAGTATGTCTTTCATTATTCCGTTGTGATGAGATCACATGCAATACATTATGTCAGTTTTAATTACTGAGTATTGGCCTTGGATGAATGTTTGTGTTTCTCCTTAGAACATGAGAACGTGACTGCAGTGACGTCATCAGCCTGTTCCATCACCGCCACCCAGTGGAGGAATATGAAGCTACCGGCTGATAAACATGCTACAAAGTGACTCTGAAATACTTAAGATGCCTCCAGAGTGACAGTAACTCAAAAGCCACTGAACAACCTAGTCCATTCATGGGAATTCACTGTCCAGTTTTCAGACAGCAATAGGAAAGGAGCAGCTGGAGGAACTTTGAGAAGATGAAAAACAGAAGAACTTGAAGTTTCAGTCTAGGTACTTTAAAGTCCTAATTTTAATTTTGTCTTCCAACCAGCTCACAAGATGGCTGCTATCTCCAAGCCAGTCCACAAGATGGCCGCCATCCCAGAACCAGTTCACAAGATGGCTGCTGTCTCCGAACCACGCCACAAGATGGCCGCCATCCCAGAACCCGCAGCCAGCACTCGGACGCCGCCTGTGGTCATGATGGCCCACGTGCTGGATTCACCCCTAATGGCTGTATGGGCAGCTAAAATGGCGCTCCATCACGTCACGGCTGCTACTGAGTCAAGTCGAGTTGCAGCTCCAGTGTCAAGTCAAGCCTCCAAGTCCGGTCAAGCCTCCAAGTCCGGTCAAGCTTCCAAGTCCGGTCAAGCAACAGAGTCAAGTCAAGCCAGGGCAACACTTTCTGTGCCAAGCCAAGATACAGCTGTTGTTCTCCATGAGTCAAGCTGAGATACAGCTGTTCTCCATGAGTCAAGCCAAGATACAGCTGTTGTTCTCCATGAGTCAAGCCAAGTCACAGCTGTTGTTCTCCATGAGTCAAGCCAAGTCACAGCTGTGCCCCACGAGTCAAGCCAAGTCACAGCTGTTCCCCATGAGTCAAGTCACGTTACAGCTGTTGTTCCTGAGTCAAGTCACGTTACAGCTGTTATTCCTGAGTCAAGCCATGTTGTTCCTGAGTCAAGTCACGTTACAGCTGTTGTTCCTGAGTCAAGTCAAGTTACAGCTGGGTTGTCTATGTTATGTCAAACCACAGCTGATTTCCATGAACCAAGCCAAGTTACAACAGATCTTCATGAGCCAAGTCAAGTTGCTGCTGTTGTCCCTAAGCCAAGCCAAGCCACAGTTGATCTTCATGAGCTAAGCCAAGTTACAGCAGATCTTTATGAGCCAAGTCAAGTTGCTGCTGTTATTCCTGAGCCAAGTCAAGCCACAGCTGACCTTCATGAACCAAGTCAAGCTACAGCTGACCTTCATGAGCCAAGTCAAGTCACAGCTGACCTTCACGAGCCAAGTCAAGTCACTGTTGTTCTTCACGAGCCAAGTCAAGTCAAGGCAGGCCTCCCTGAGTCAAGTCAAGTCACGGTAGGCCTCCCTGAGTCCAGTCAGGCCACGGCAGACCTCCCTGAGTCAAGTCAAGTCACGACAGACCTCCATGAATCAAGTCAAGAAACTGCTGTCCTACCGGAACCTCACCAGGTCCCCTCTGACCTTCTCAAGCCACCTCACGTATCAGCTGACCCCGCAGAGCCCGCGCTCCCAAGCCACGCAGAGCCCACGCTCCCAAGCCACGCAGAACCCACATTCCCAAGCCACAAGTCCATAGCATCCACACCCTCAAGGTCAACAGACATCCCACTATCTACTGTGCTGCCTGTAATGGCCGTTGCCATTTTCAGTGTGTGGGCTGCACACTGTGCTCCAGAGGCCTCGCCTGACTGCGAGTCTACCCCAGAGGCTTTATTTGATCACGAGCTTACTCCAGAGGCCTCGCCTGTCCACGAGTCTACGCCAGAGGCCTCTTCTGTCAATGAGTCTGCGCCAATAGCCCCAGAAGTGACAGCTCCAGCTGCAGAACCTCCTAAAGGGGCGGCTTTTCCCCACGGACTCTCTGCCTGTCCTGTCATGGCCATGAAGGCCATTTATAACTTCCCTGCCACGCCTGCCCAAGAATCTGCGCCCATGCCCCCAGAGGTGTCAGCGCAAGCTGTAGATCCTCCTATGGGGGCGGCGTCCTATCATGAACTCTCAGCCTGTCATGTCACAGTCACAAAGGCCTATGATGAACTCCCTGCCCGCCATGTCACAATCAAGAAGGCCAGTATTGAACTCTCTGCCTGTCATGCCATGGCCAAAGAAATCATTCGTGAACACACCGCTCTGCTATGGATGTCACTAGTTCCACTGTGGATATCTCTGCTCCTGCCTGCTCTGCCTGCTCTGCCTGCCCTGCATTGGCTCCTTGCTCTGCCTGCTTTGCCTGCCTCGCCATGGCTCCCTGTTATGCCTGCTCTGCCTGCCTCGCCATGGCTCCTTGCTCTGCCTGCTCTGCCTGCCCTGCAATGGCTCCCTGTTATGCCTGCTCTGCCTGCCTCGCCATGGCTCCCTGCTCTACCTGCTCTGCCTGCCCCACCATGGCTTCCTACTCTGCTACGGCTCCACGGCCCAGGTCCTCCAAGATTCCACTGTCTGCCACAGCTCCATGGCCAAGGTCCTTCGAGGTCCCACCATCTGCCACAGCTCCACGACCAAGGTCCTCCAAAGTTCCACTGTCTGCCATTGCGCCACGGCCCAGGCCCTCCAGTGTTTCACGGTCTGCTACTGCTCCACGGCCCAGGTCCTCCAAGGTTCCACTGTCTGCCATTGCTCCACGGCCTAGGTCCTCCGAGGTTCCACTGTCTGCCACAGCTCCACGGCCCAGGTCCTCCAGTGCTTCACTGTCTGCCACTGCTCCATGGCCCAGGCCCTCCAGTGCTTCACTGTCTGCCACTGCTCCATGGTCCAGGTCCTCCAGTGCTACACTGTCTGTCCCTGCTCCACGATCCAGGCCCACCTCCACTGCACGGACCTGGTCCCCCGTCCCACCCCGTTTTGCCTCTGTTTCCCCACCCACCTGGACTATTGTTTTTGAGCGCCAGGAGTCGCTCCTGGGGGGAATCTGTAATGCCAAGCCAGCAGAGGGAGCCCTCACCCTAGTACTGCCTGCACGCTCCCTCTGCTGCTTCTACTGTCACTTCCTGTTTGGGACTATTTAAAGACTGACCATGTGCTCTATACTTTGCGAAGTATTGCCAGTTTCACCTGCCTTACCAAGCATTTGTTATTACTCTGATTACCTGTTGCTGTCTTGCTTTGTCTTTGGATTTCGAGTTTACGGATTACCCTTGTTGGATTGGTTGCTTTATTGGACTGACTTCACAGCATTTGACCCACTGCCTGTGTTATTACTCTGCTGCTTGGATTACGTTTACGTTTTGTATACTGTTCGACTGCCTTTCCAGTTATTGACCCTCTGCCTGTTTCCACGTGTATGTTTGCTGTTGTTTGTAATAAACTTCTGCATTTGGATTCTAACGCCGCCTCAGCATCCACATTACACTGACATATCTGAAGAGGCACATGATAAGGTGAGATATTTACATTGTGTTTACGGGGGGAAAAAAACTGAGAAGAGGCACTAGAATAAATGAACTAATAAAAATAGTACAAGTATGTCTTTCATTATTCCGTTGTGATGAGATCACATGCAATACATTATGTCAGTTTTAATTACTGAGTATTGGCCTTGGATGAATGTTTGTGTTTCTCCTTAGAGCATGAGAACGTGACTGCAGTGACGTCATCAGCCTGTTCCATCACCGCCACCCAGTGGAGGAATATGAAGCTACCGGCTGATAAACATGCTACAAAGTGATTCTGAAATACTTAAGATGCCTCCAGAGTGACAGTAACTCAAAAGCCACTGAACAACCTAGTCCATTCATGGGAATTCACTGTCCAGTTTTCAGACAGCAATAGGAAAGGAGCAGCTGGAGGAACTTTGAGAAGATGAAAAACAGAAGAACTTGAAGTTTCAGTCTAGGTACTTTAAAGTCCTAATTTTAATTTTGTCTTCTTTAAGAATGAATGTATTTCCAAAATTTTAAGAAAACTGCAAGCAACAATTGGAGGTTTTTTACTGTGTACTCGGACAGAAACTTCTGAAGTTTGGATATTTTTTTTTCTTTAGAAAGTTGTATTTATTTTATACTTCCAAATAAAATGTTTACAGTACTGTGCAAAAGTCTTAGGCCACTAGTATTTTCATCAGCTAAAAATGGTTTAAAGTCAGTCTGTTGCTATAGTGTGTCAGTAAGAAATATCAGTTTACATTTCAAAACATTCATTTTGCCATTATAATAATCCAGTGAGATTTTTGTATGAAGCACAGGCTGTTGTCAGACTCCTTGTGCAAACAGAGATCTGATCTCTCCATCATTCAATCCAGTCTGTCTTAAGAAACAGAAAAAACGGAGACAGACTAAATCCAGAAGAACTGTGGCAATATCTCCAAGATGCTTTAAGAGTCCTACACCTACAAAGCTACAGTACTGTTAAATTTTTTAGGCAGTTAGACACATAAAATGAGGATGCTGTCAAAAACAATGCCATAAATAGATTTTCTTTATCAATGAACTTCTATTAACTAAAATAAATCAGCATTTGATGTGACCATCTTTTGCATTTAAAGTAGCTTTTGCCCTAGGTGCAGAGTTTTTCAGGTAGCTTTGCAGGTAGGTTATTTGAAAGTCTTGGAGATGTTGAAACAGTTCTTCTGGATTTAGTCTGTTTCAGTTATTCTGTTTTTTCATGTCATTCCAGAGACAGACTGGATGATGGTGAGATCAGATCTCTGTGTGAAGCACTGGCTGCTGTCAGACTGCCTGTGCAAACAAAAATCTTACTAGATTATTACAGTTAATGGCAAACAGAATGTTTGGAAATGTAAACTGATGTTTCCTACTGCCAAACTACAGCAAAAGATAGAAATAACTGACTTTAAACCATTTTTTAGCTGGTGAAAATACTAGTGGCCTAAGACTTTTGCACAGTACTGTAACACTCCACAAGCAAGTTATAGCTATTTATTACAAGATTGTTATAGGCACCTTTCAGTGAAAAACAGGTCTATGTAGTTTACTGATAATGTTTAGGAAGTAAAGTAAATGGAAACAGTGTCATAATAACAAAACACAGTAAAATTTGCACAAAAATAGTGCATAAAATAGTGCAAATGATCTTTATAAACTATATATAAGAATTATTTATATAATATAGAAGTTTTTCCTGAACGGGGAAGTCATGCCTGAAAGGATGCTTTGCTTTTCCGGTCTCCAGCATTTCTAATCAAATTAGTGTATATTCCGAGCTGATAATCTAATGTTAAACCTATTAAAATGTTTTCTGTTTCACAAAAGGTTCTTTTTTGGCAGTTCTTTAGATTATAAAAAGGTGAAAAAGAGATGGTTCTTTGTGGAACCAAAAATGGTTCTTCTATGGCACTGGGCCGGTGAGTCTTATTACTTCTGGCAACCACACAGAGGACATTCATTCCGTCCTTCCTCTTCTTCGGCTGGTGCAGGGTTCTTCTTTGTGGAAAAGAAAGATGGTTCCCTGCGTCCTTGCATTGACTATCGGGGGCTGAACAGCATCACGGTAAAGAATACTTATCCTTTGCGGCTGATGTCTTCAGCTTTCGAACGACTGCAGGGTGCTTCCTTTTTCACAAAGTTGGATCTTCGTAACGCCTATCATTTGGTTCGCATAAGGGAGGGGGATGAATGGAAGACCGCTTTTAATACGCCCAGGGGGCACTTTAAATATCTTGTTATGCCGTTTGGGTTGTCCAACGCCCATGCGGTCTTCCAGGCACTGGTTAAGGACGTGCTGAGAGACATGATGGATCAGTTCATATATGTCTACCTGGATGACATATTGATTTTTTCTCGTTCTCTCCAGGAACATGTTCAGCACATCAGGCGAGTGCTTCAGAGGCTGCACCAGGGTTGCTGGGAGCATATAGACACAAGAGCTCAACAATTTCCCCTCAGTTATTAAAGCTATTAAAGTTATTAGGCTTAAAATGATTCCTTTTGGGTAAATTTGACAAACGGCCTATCCCTCTTTCCATATTGGGGTCATCGTGTGTAACAATGTGTGTTTGTGTGGCATTCTGTGTATCACAACCTGTTTGACAAGTTTTCACGGAAACAACACATACCTCTGAGTTGTGTAGTGGAAGAGGGGCTGTCCATCAGGAATATATAGCCACATATATAGTCTTAAAATCCTTATTCACTCTGATCTTTGACTCGTATTCTTAAATACACAGAGGCATAATAGGAATCTTTACATACAGAGAAAACTGAGGCTGGAATTTTCACACAGTCAATAAGGTAAGGATATTTTTAACATAAAAATTTAATTAACTTAATGGACTTTATTTAAAACTAACAATTATGAAAAAAAATGAATAAATTCTATCAATTTTACGTCATTCACACAATTGATAGCAAGAAATGTGAGGAACAGAGAAAAAGAGCGATATGGAGATCAGAAAAGAAGAATCACGTTCCTCTAGACTACAGGTGAACCGGTTTAACATACTGCTAAAACAGGAGAGCACTGATAAAAGACCAAATTGTGAGTATATTATGAAGTTGTAATACAACAATTCACACTATGATTTTTTTCAACGAAAAAAAAAACTTATTTAATATAGTGTTAGTAATGCAAAATATGGCAGAAATGGCATATTCATTTCTAATTACTTTCATAAGCTTCATGTATTTCAGTAGACGTGTGTGCTTCACTATATCTGTTTAATAACAATGTGACTTAGTATAAAGTTAACAAAATGTCTGTCCGCCACATATAAACTCGGTATCAAGATAATTCAATGCATGTTTCCAGTTTCTCGTGATTCTGGTGGTCTAGAACAATGTCAGCCTGATATATCTGAAGAGGTCCATGATAAGGTGAGATATTTAGATTGTGTTTAAGGGGGAAAAATTGAGAAGAGCCACTAGAATAAATGAACTAATAAAAATAGTACAAGTATGTCTTTCTTTAATAATACAGACAGTTGTGATGAGATCACATGCAATTCATTATGTCAGTTTTAATTTCTGAGTATTGGCCTTGGATGAATGTTTGTGTTTCTCCTTAGAGCATGAGAACGTGACTGCAGTGACGTCATCAACCTGTTCCATCACCGCCGAATGTTTAGAATCTTATTAGCTGATAAGCATGCTACAAAGTGACTCTGAAATACTTAAGATGCCTCCAGAGTGACAGTAACTCAAAAGCCACTGAACAACCTAGTCCATTCATGGGAATTCACTGTCCAGTTTTCAGCAATAGGAAAGGGGCAGCTGGAGAAACTTTAAGAAGATGATAAAACAGGAGAACTTGAAGTTTCAGTCTAGGTTCTTTAAAGTCCCAATTTTCCTTTTGTCTTCTCTAAGAATGAATGAATTTCCAAAATTTTAAGAAAATCGCAAGAAACAATAGGAGGTTTTTTTTTACTCTGTACTCAGACAGAAACTTCTGAGGTTTGGATTTTTTTTCTTTAGAAAGTTGTATTTGTTTTACACTTCCAAATAAAATGTTTTTCTACATATAACACTCCCCGAGCAAGTTAAAGCCATTTATTACAATATTGCTATAGGCACTTTTCAGTGAAAAACAGGTCTATGTAGTTTACTGATAATGTTTAGGAAGTAAAGTAATTGGAAACAGTGTTACATAATAACAAAACAGTAAAATTTGCACAAAGAATAGTGCAAATGATCTTTATAAACTGTATATAAGAATAATTTACATAATATAGAAGTTTTTCCTGAACGTGTAAGTCATGCCTGACTCTTAACCGGAAGGATGCTTTTCCGGTCTCCAGTGTTTCTAATCAAATTAGTGTATATTCCGAGCTGATAATCTAATGTTAAACCTATTAAAATGTTTTTGAAAAGCACATGGCTCCATAGCGCCATCACTTTGCAATGTCACAATGACTGTCATTTGTCAGTGCTTCACTCCTCAAAGTTTAATAAGTGTGTAGATGACACAAAGCTGCCAACGTTATCTACATTATAAACAGATGAGCGCTATTTGAATGGGTTCCTATAGAGACCGGAACAGAAGAGCATCCAGTTGTAAGTCAGAATTCATAATGGCGGTGATCGTATCTCATATCTCAAATATTCCATGTAGGCCTATCTGTATTTAATCGGAGCAATAAATGGTTGCCTTTTTTCGGAGTGTCTTTTTCCTTTAAGTGCAAATAACCCACCTAGCCTAGATAGATAAGTGCATACCATAGTCTTTTTGATGCGATCAACATGGGTTCGAATCTGCCTTTTGCCAAACTTTTTTTTTCTCTTTTTAAATCTCATATACACAGAAGAACCTTTTTTGACTAAACGGTTCCATAAAGAACTTTTAATATCTGAAGAACCTTTCTGTTTCACAAAAGGTTCTTTGTGGCAGAAGAAAGTTCTTCAGATTATAAAAAGGTGAAAAAGAGATGGTTCTTTAAAGAACCTTTCTCTGAATGGTTCTTTGTGGAACCAAAAATAGTTCTTCTATGGCATCGCTGGGAAGAAACTTTTAAAGCACCTTTATTTTTAAGAGTGTAACATCAGAAAGTCATTTATTTTTAATAAAAATGAAGCAAATGATCAAGAAGATGACAATAAAATATTGGGTAGGGTTAGGATAGGTGTAGAGAGGGCTTTATTGTCCCAGTAAGGTGGCATTTATTTACTAATTTGAATTAAAATTATAAACTCAGTTAGTAAGTTATTATTGCATACTGTTTTATAATGTACTAAAAATACTGTGGTGCAGATAAATAGCACTATTTGCAATAAGTAGTATAAACATAGTGTTCACTATAAACAGAATCTATAGCTATTTGCACTTGTGTAAATAGCATATAGCTAAAAAATACTGCTATTTTTACTTAGTGTAAATAGAATCCACTGGTTTTTGCACTTAGTGTAAATAGCAACTGTTGCTAAGAAAATACTGCTATTTTCACTGCATCTAAAAGCAATACAGAATAGATTAATAGAAAAATATTTCAATTTTCATGTCAATTTTTTTTTTAAATGCGGTTGTTATTATTTATAAAAGTTACAAAGGACTTGTTTTCATTAGTAAGAATGAAAAGTCATTGTACATTGCTATTCTTGTGGTAAAAAGTTAATAGTTGTGCAGCACTGCAACAGTTATTTTACATGATTTTATGATAAAAACACAGTATGACGTCCAGATGTCATACAAAACTCTGCTGATGTGTTATATATATATATATATATATATATATATATATATATATATATTGTATTTTAAAACATTATATAGGGTCCTATATTCTAAATATATATTCTAAGTCCAAGTTGAACTCAAAAGTTGGCAGCCCTGCAACAACTATTATAATATTTGAACATTTCCTAATTAAAATAGCAGAGCAAACTTCTCATTTAAGTACCCTAACACACCCACAGCTACTTAAATGACGTCAAATAAACAATTACGTCACGAGTAGCCTAATGTAAAAGTTATCAGAAGCAGTGACATTATATTGACCACAGCTGTATTTGACTGCAATTTACTGACTAGAATTTAATTCACGTAATCAGGTAAACACATGAATATAGACGTCTCACTAAGTTGTCCTACCTGTTACATGACCTGTGGTCATGATAATAGCATTGTAACGACAGCATTGGCTTAGAAACCACACTTGGAGTAATTAAAGCTGTTCAATTTTCTGAATACTCCGTCAAGTGTCTCAGTCTGTCCTTCAGGCTACAGCAAAGCTTTACTGATCTAATGCAACACTCACACCTAGTGGCGCGTTAGTGTAACGCATGCACAAACCAAACATGCAGCTCCTTCCTGTCAGTTACGAAAAGCACCATGGTTTACTACAAATACCATGGTTAAACTATGGCTAGTGTAGCAAAACCATGGCCAATTTGCGGTTAACTGTAGGGGTTTAACTGTAGTAATCATGTTTTTTGTTTTATTTGTAGTAAAACAATAGTTAGTTTTCATAAGGGGTAAATTAAGAAAGAGCAAGAATGCAGACAACGAAATATGAAATACAAATCAATAATGAGCATTATGTGACCCTGGACCACAAAGCCAGTCATAAGAGATTTATACATCATCTGAAAGCTGAATAAAAAAGCACTGATGTATGGTTTGTTATGATAGAACAATATTTGTTCGAGAAACAACTATTTGAAATTCTGGAATGTGAGGGTACAAAAACATCAAAATATTGAGAAAATCACCTTTAAAAGTGTCCATATGAAGTTCTTAGCTATGCATATTACTAATTAAAAATTACATTTTGATATATTTATGGTAGAAAATTTACAAAAAAAATCTTCATGGAACATGATCTTTACTAAATATCCTAGTGATTTGGCATAAAAGAAAAATCGATAATTTTGACCCATACAATATATTTTTGCCTATTGCTATCCATGCTACTTAAGGGGTCAATATATCACCACAGAGCGCCTTTCAAGCCTCATAATATTCAAAAATGTTGGTCTTAATTTCCCATTCGCTTTATGTCATGTCATAAAAAGTAGACACTCAAGTACTATAAAAAACATATTAGCTGAGCTTTCACACCTTAATTATTCGAAGAATAAACCGTATGTTCACCCTGTCATGGATATATATATTACTGTTAATTTTAATTGCAATATTAAGATCCGAATAATATTTTCTGAAGGGGATAAGTCCCTTTCCTAAACAGGGTTATTTGATTGCTTTCCAATTCTAAACACATTATTACATTAATAAATACATTAATACATTATACATTATTATACATTATTATACAAACAAGATTTTATGTAAACTGTGTTCATAAAGAAACTCATACAATTCGCACATGTATTTTTTTCTTATTTGGATTTTTTTTTGCATGTTATTGCCCTCACACCTAGCTATTGAACACACTGGATTATATAGATGCGATTGAATTATTATTTAAAATATCACAGTGTGGGCCAGCACATGACGGGGTGGACACATAAAGCAAAACACAAAAATCATGACAAAAATATGACAATTAAACATTTATTCAACTTCGAAAAAAATTAATTAATTTATTCAATTATACATTTAATTATTCATTTATTTCACAATAATAACTACAAATGAGTGCTATGTCCACCCTGTCAGGTATATAACAAACTTATCGAGTCCAAGTGGCCGACAGGGTGGACATTTTGGAATGATGACAGGGTGCACATTTTTAGCTTCAGTTAGCACATTAACTTACAACAAACTGTGACTAGCTAAATAGTCAGTCTGGTTGTTGAAGAGAATTTGGTGTATTTAAACTTACACATTTTGAAAATACTGTATTCTAAAAATTTCTGGCATATTTTATGCAGATAGGGTGAACATGTTAATCTTAGGAAAAGCAAGTAAGCAAACTCATACAAAGAAAATTTGTCACATAAAAAAGTCACCAACTTACTCATCTCAGCCATTGAAATTCCTGTCACTAAAGACACAAAAAATCTGTTGTCCGGATGTCACTAAAGGGGATGGGCTTTACTTAAAGTGGCGGATTCCCCAATACAAAAGGATGGACAACCATTCAAGGTACATGGACAAACTCTTCTTTTGTATTAAATAAAAAATATCATTTTTATTATCAAATGAACACACTGTTTAATAGTCATTTTCATTTTATGTTATCATGGCAAATGAGTTATGTACAGGACACCAAAAGGCACCCTACAGTGATATTGACCCTAAGACTGTTTTTGTGGTCCAGGGTCACTATAGCCTATTACATTCAAGATTTATAGGACTATATGACTGGATACATTTGCCCAGTCCTAGGTGTCCTCAGCCCTACTGAGGGAAAAAAAAAAAAAAAAAAAAAAATTGAAACCATCACAGAAATTCTAATGGTTTCCACGACAAATAGCAATTATAAACATTACAAACCATTAACTTTTATCCATGAAAAAACAGTTTTGTAGTGTGTTTTGGGACATATTCCATTAGGATTTATTGGTTTTAACAAGCCACCAATAGAATGCGGCCAATTACCAGTAGAAACCCAAAGGGTCCATTACAGCTTCCATTAAAACCAATACAAGTCCCATTATGACCAACAAAACCATTACAAATTTTGTGATGGTGTCTACTGTTTTTTTTTTTTTTTGTTGTTGTTTATTTGTTTTTTCAGCAGGGATAATTAATGCTGAATAATTTGTTCTAAGACAAGGCTGATTTAAAGGAGAAGTCCACTTCCAAAACAAAGATTCACATTTAAGGTACTCACCCCCTTGTCATCTAAGATGTTCATGTCTTTCTTTCTTCGGTCGTAAGAAATTGTTTTTTTTGTTGTTGTTGTTTTTTTTGAGGAAAAAATTTCAGGTTTTTTCTCCATATAATGGACTGATATGGTGCCCTGATGTTGAACTTCCAAAATGCAGTTTAAATGGGGCTTCAAACAATCACAAATGCGGTTGTAAACGAGTCCAGCTGAGGAAGAAGACGATCGGTTATTTTCATTTTAAAAGATACAATTTATATGCTTTTTAATCTCAAATGCTCGTCTTGTCTTTCTCTCCCTGAACTCTATGTATTCTGGTTCAAGACAGTTAGGGTATGTTGAAAAACTCTAATCGTATTTTCTCCCTCAACTTCAAAAATCTTTTTTTTTTTTTTTTCATTTAGTACTGCCCTTGGGAGTTTTTTGACATACCCTAACTGTCATGAACCGGAAAAAACAGTTTGATGAGCGTTTGACATTAAAAAGTATAGAAATTGTATTATTTTTATGAAAATAACCTTCTTTCTTGGCTGGGATTGTTTACATCCGCCTTTGGGATCATTTGAAGCCGCATTTAAACTGCATTTTGAAAGTTCAAAATCGGGGCACCATATCAGTCCATTATATGGAGAAAAATGCTGAAATGTTTTCCTCAAAAAAACATACTTTCTTTATGACCTTAAGAAAGAAAGACATGAACATCTTGGATGACAAGGGGGTGAGTACATTATATGTGAATCTTTGTTTTGGAAGTGGACTTCTCCTTTAATGCCTCTTATGTAGGCTATATACTGTATAATATGTCAAGTTTAATATCAAGCATCAGACATGCCGTGTAAAACCTTGCCTCATACATTGTCTCCCCCTCATCTGCTGTACAATCAATGACCTGCCCATATGTAGAATCTCATTTAACTAATTCATAAATATCATAGAATATCATAAAAATAATCAAACATTTTTGTATCAGATCACCACGATTTAAAATTATTGGTTTTAATTTGCCATTTTTGTGCTTGTTAACAGAATTACATGTATTGGTACAGTGTATAAATAAGAGCTAGAAGTCAAATTAGACTGCAGATTCAACACTAGGGGGCAAAGTATTAACAAATATTGGACATACAGTAGGCCTCCATATGCATGTGTATTTTTGGTGAAGCTCAACACTGTGTGGGATCTTGTTTTTGACTTATTATGTAGCCACTGAGCTATAAAAAAAAACTTCTGGTTGGCAGTTGTCCTCAGTATGTCAAAAACAAACCGTTTTAATAATTAGTACAGTACAAACTCTGATAGATAATACTATTAGGGACAGATTTTGCTTCAGCAAAGTTTAACTGTTTGCCTACTTTACTTTTTTAATGGAGTTACAATTAATTTGCCTAATAAACCAGGTCCCCGAGTTGGGGAAAAAAGTAAAAGTCATACAGAGAAGACACAGATAAGTCAAATAACAAGTGAATAGTTTATTTTCAAGTAAGTTCTCAAGTTGTTCAAACGTGACTAAGTCAAGTCACCTAAACTTCTGATCCTTCTCTCTGGAAATTCTTTTTATTGTGTGACTTTGCTTAATCTGTGCCTGGGAAACCAGTCCTCCTGGTTCATTTAAGGTCAAGGCATTTCAGGACATTCATGTAGAGACAAGCACACATCAAGCTCAGACTTGTTTCTTTTGGTGATGTTTGTAGGTTCTGCAAGAAGGGTTTCCTTTGGCTTGTGAAAGCTCTAGAATGTGTCTCTTTGTGCAGGGGCCACACTCCTGTTCCTGCTGAACTGAGCCAGTAAATCAATACAACTGATATCAGCTCAGAAGGCACTGGAGCTCAGGTCCTGATCAGACACACACAACCCTACTCAGATTATCATTTCACATTTTAAAAAAAAAGAAAAAAGACCAAGTTAGAAAGCCAACTCTTACCTTTTCAGGACTGTGATTTCTTGATAGCATTTATTATATTGTTACACTTTAAATCTTGCATCTTTAAAGCTGATTTGTGATGATAAAGAACTCGTCCTATTATCTGAGTGAGGCGGGGTTTTCTGTTTGTTTGACCAATGGTAGACAGTGAGTGTTTGGGAAACCTGTTTGAAAGCCGTATTATCTTTGCAATTCTATTTAGCAACACCAGTCATGCTGAAATGACACGCTTTATCTTTAAGAATGATCATCTGCTTTCAATAAGATATTTTCTCACACAAAGATAGCTTCAGCCACAGTCACATGGGAGTCGTGTTCCATTTCAGCTTTGGCACATTTCTCTGTTTTTAAGCAAGATTTATTATTACCCATGTGTGTTTAATTATGACGTTGAACATTTATCATCTTCAATTTAGATATGTTTGTTAGTCGTGTTTGGCCGATGCTAATACCTGCCTTGTTAACATTTTGAAAAACGGCCTGAGAAATTTCCATCAGCAGTTTATCCAACCTTGTATTGTTTGACACCTGCATGACTTTCTTTGTACTGTGGGAAACAGAAGCTTTTAATAAAGTTTAATTCTGCTCTTTTTTAAACAGAGAAATATATAAACCACAAATTATTCAATATTTAGATTCGATTGAGGAACAAGCTTATAATCTCAATTGATTCCACATATTCAAACCACACGAATGCACGTCATTGCAAGTTTGCTTACTTCAGTGTACCAAACACTGATTTTGCATGTCTCATAATCAGTTGTGATATACTAAGATTTCAAAGCGAAAATAATATTTGAGTATTACAGCAGACTGGATGATTTTCAGTTAATGTTTCAGTTCATCACACAAAACTATTATGTGGCTCCAAATAATTTGGATTATA
Organism: Labeo rohita; assembly: GCF_022985175.1. NCBI lineage: Eukaryota > Metazoa > Chordata > Actinopteri > Cypriniformes > Cyprinidae > Labeo > Labeo rohita. The sequence goes on from NC_066878.1 coordinate 20,175,759, forward strand.
GTATACTATATTTTTAAGCACTTTTTGTCATTTTTGGTCACCATATACTTTAGCTGTATTGAAAAGAGCAGTATGAACATTCTTAAAAGTATCTCCTTTTGTGTTCCACACAAAGAAAGAAAGTTATAAAGATTTTAAACAACACAAGCTTAAGCAAGTGTTGATAGAAATGTCATTTTGGGGTAAAATATATTTACTTACAACTATAATTGGAACACTACATTGTAAAAAAACAATTTGTTGAGTCAACTTAAAGTAATTAATGTTACCTGGCTGCCTAAAAATGTTATATTAAGTCAACTAAAAAAAATCATTTTCAAAAGTTCATTCAACCCAAATAAGTTTGGTCAGCTTGAAATGTTAAGTTGTACTAAGTAACATATTTGAGTTGATTCCACTTAAAATTTTAAGGCAGCTGGGTAACTTACCCAGCTTTTAAGTTTAACAAACCAAATTTTTTTGTTAAGTCAACTCAAATATCTAAGTTGTCACTTAGTACAACTTAATATTTCAAGTTGACTAAACTTATTTGGGTTGACTGAACTTGAAATTTAAAAGCAGCAGGGTAACAAACTATTTTCAACAAATTGTGTTTTCTTTTTTTGTTTGTTTGCTTGTTTGTTTGTTTGTTTGTTTTTGCAGTGTACCCTTGTGAAAAAGAAGTACGCTTAATTGTGTTGAATGTGTACAGTGGTGTACTTCAAATTGTGAAGTATATTAAAAAAAACTGTACTTGCAGATATTATAATATTAATGAATGTACAAGCCACTAAAGAGTACACTTTAATGACTATGTTTAAGTACACTTTAAAAATATACTGTAATGTCAAAATAAAAGGTATAAAACTTAAGTACATTATACACTGTTTTAATAATCTTTTGCACTTTAAAAAGTTAAGATGTGTTGATTACCATACTAAAGCACATGGAAATACTTGATTAAAATTGTAACTGTAGTAAATTCGATGTTATACCTAAGGTTAATATAATTTAAGTGTACTAACTTTTTGTGACAAAGGTCAGAATGATGTAGATTTTTGAGGCGCACTCTTGTCATAAATTAATTTATTACTGTTCCTACATAATTTGTAACAAAAAACAGTGGTAAAATATCTATTTAGGAGTCTTAGACTTTTCAACGATATATAATTTGTCATAAATAGATTATATTACAAGATTTATTTATAATAGAGTGAAGTAAACTTCACTGAAGGGACAGTTGACAGTTAAAAGGTTAAATAAATGACATACAAGTTTCAACAGAAATGGCATTAAAGTATATTTTAGTTTACCATAAATCCTAGTCGGTACATTCAGCAGTGCATTTTTACTACATTTCAATGTAATTATGAGATTATGTAAAGATGTAAAGATGTAAAAATGTAAAGATGTACTTACGTCTACTTAAAGCACTCTAAAGTAAACTTTAGCTAATTGCATTTAATATTTTTTTTTTTACTATAATACATTATTAATTTAATTGCAGTTAACATATGATTAAGTGTTTTAAAAAAAGTTGCTTCAACTTTAAAAAGTAAGTGTTTGTGCTGCCTTAAAATTTTAAGTTTAGTCAACATGAAATGCTAAGTTGTACTATGTGAAAATGTGGGTATTTGAGTTGAGTGAACTTAAAAATTTAGGGCAGCATGAAACACTTTCTTTTTTAAGTTGAATCAACTTTTTTTTATTTTATTTTTAATAGTGTGGCACATATACAGGGCATAGCCTTTCCAACAGAAAAAAATGCATTTTATTAGTTTCTTTTCAGGTGAAGAACTTAGCCACTGTGAACAAAAAAGCAAACTGTGCACGTTCACCAATCAGCTAAGCTCTGCACCCGCTCAGAACGTCATCACAAATGCAGTTGTTTTGCTGTTCAAGTATAAACACCCTAATGGAGTTCCCCTTTCTCATTCTGCTATGTCAGGTGCCCTTTTTTAAAATTTCCTCCATTTTTGTCCATTTCCTCATGAACTGCTGGTAAGGCCATGGCAGTGTGGTAATCCCTGGCAATGTGATTTTTCACTACAGTCACAAATCAGCATGCCAGGAACCCACACAGCCACAACAAGCCGGTAACCCCCGCCGTCCCACCCCAACTCCTGCTTCTCCCATGCTTGGCTTAACTCTAGGTATTTCCCTAATTATCCACTACACCCAGATAAGAAACTTGATGCAATTTTCTCTCTAAAAAGGCAAGAAAGATAAGGGTTTTGAAATAAACAGTTAACATCACTTATTGCATCCAATAAGATTAATTTGCAGTCTTTGTGAGGCAGATGTAGAGAAGAGGTGAGAAAAAGATGTAAATCTAAAAAAGTCTCATTACATCGGGGAAAAGAATGTTATCTGAAGTTGTGTAGAGTTATCTGAAGCTGTGTCAGAGTATAGTGATGTTCTGACAGCATAAAAATGTGTATTTGCATGGTACTCTGAGATTACCAGAGTATTACCTATTTGAAAAATAAGTGGTGTAGCAGTATGTGTGATTTGAATCACAGCCATGTGGGCTCATCGGGTTTCACAGTTTATCATGCAACCCGTCATTTCTGCATTTACTTGCCACCCAAGTAGCGCGAACTTGATTAAGTCGTTTTAGGAATTCATTACAGTGTAATCATGGGAAAATTTTAAAATGCCTTTGAAGGATGTTTTATGAAAACCCATTTCCTATGACGTCCTCCGTTTGGCTTTTCTCTCTGATGTTTCTCATATCTATTTTGCTTTACAATATGTGGGGAAGGAAGTGTAAAGGGTTGATGCCACATAAAACAAGGATGGGTCGAACAGACTGCATCAAATTCTTGCAAAATAAAGTGCAGTCTTGTGTGATGTGGAATCCATAAGCCTCACAAACTCCAAAGAAGGACTGTAATTCTCCAGTCTTAATGTTCCTCGCTCTTCCGAAATGTCCAGCGATCCATGCCAGGAGGATAATCGTGAAGTCCAGTGAGGTTTTTAGGCTACAAAACAACATAATATATAAATTAGAATTAAATGTCAAATTCACATCCAAAAAAATACTAATAGTAATAAGCAGTGTTGGGGGCAACGCATTACAAGTAATGCAAATTACGTTTTAAGATTCCTTTTTTCCAAGTGACTTGTAAAGTAACAAATTACTTTTAAATTTTAAAAGATCTGAATGCCAAATTCAAATTGAAAAAAAATAATAATAATAGTAATAATCAGTGTTGGGGTAACATATTACAAGTAAAGCAAGTTACACAATCAGATTACTTTTTCAAGTAACTTGTAAAGTAACAAATTACTTTCACATTTTAATAGAACTGAATGTCAAATTCAAATCTAAAATAAATAATAGTAAAAATCTATGTTGGTGTAACGCATTGCAAGTGAGTTACAACGTGAGTTACATATTCAGATTACTTTTATCAAGCAACTTGCAACAAATTACTTTTACATTTTAAAAGCGCTGAATGTCAAATTGAATCAATGTTGGGATAACGCATTACAAGTAACGTGAGTTACGTAATCAGATTACTTTTTTCAAGTAACTTGTATAGTAACAAATTACTTTTCAGTTTAAAAAATATTACAAGTAACACAAGTTACGTAATTATTTTTTTCAAGTAACTTATAAAGTAACAAATTACTTGTAAATTTTGAAAGAACAGAATGGCAATAATAAATAAAAATAAATAAAAAAACAGAATAAATAAAAAAAAAATACTAGTAATAAACAGTGTTAGAGGTAATGCATTACAAGTAACACCAGTTACGTAGTAAGTTTACTTTTTCAAGTAACTTGTAAAGTAACAACTTATTTCAAATTTTAAAAGAACTGAATGTCTAAGAACTGAATTAAATCTAAAAAAATAATAATAGTAATAATCTGTTGGAGTAATGTATTACAAGTATCAAGAGTTATGTAATCCGATTACTTTTTTTAAGTAACTTGTAAAGTAACAAATTACTTTTAAATTTTAACAGAACTGAATGTATTATTCAAATAAAAAAAAAATAATTATAGTAATAATCAGTGTTAGGGTACCGCATTATAAGTAACACAAGTTACATAATCAGATGACTTTTTCATGTAACTTGTAATGTAAGAAATAACTTTTAAATTTACAAGAAAATGTCTGAGTTACTTTTTCAAATAAGTAAATAAAGTTATTTTGTTTTTCCATTTAATCACTGACAGCTCCAGACTTTTTAATTTCACTTTTAGTGTGAAAGGGCCTTTACAGTTGTCAAAAATATAACTTGTGTTAAAAAATGAAAATGCAAGCCCAGCTCAGGTCAGGTAACATAATGCAGATTGACATTCATGCTTATTTATTTTTTCTATAAATCATATGTTTTGCTACATTTTACAAATTAAACAAACATACAAATTTAAACAAATTGTAAAATTTGTAAAATAATGACATTTTCCTGTGAAATCAGCAAAATCCTTGAATCACTTAGAAAAGTAGCACCAACCAACACTAATAACTACAATTACAGTTGTAAATCTGACTATAATGTTCACGTTTTTATTATTATAGGCTACAATTTTCATTAGCCAACACAATCTGATGAGCCAGAGTTGCTATTAGTGCTAGTAAAATATTTATGTTTATGGCTATGTTTATGTTTATGGGGTCCTGTCCCAAATTTATTATATTAATTTTTATACTGTTTATCATATAATATTTCTGTTTGACCTCCTGAGGCAGACAGCCAACATTTTCTGAAAGTTAAACGCCTCTTTGACTGATACTGATCCTTATTCTCGTTCCAGCTGAGCTCTTTTATTTCTCAGCTCTTGACAGATATTGGGGCAGTGTGCTTCATCTGTGTTGCTTTGAGTGCAGTCCAGATTGTCTTTTTGAGGACATGACCTGTGGGCTTTGTTTGATAAGAATCTGCAATACTGTAATAATGTCATTATTGTGTCTGGAGCAGACCCTGATTACAGAGGCTAATCAAACGCTGCTTCCGTTCCACTTTGTGCAGCGTAATGTGGGTGTGGAGGGGTGTGAGTGAAGAAACGGCCTTCTGTCCTCAGCAGAATAGGAGGAATATTACATTACGTGATACATTGTGCATGCGGCTGTATCCTGCTCTTCGGGTATCATTAGTATTATATTATTATTAGTGATTATAGCTTTCTGTATAGTAACTTTATTTGATACACATTTAGACTATATTTAGAAGTGACTTTAGGGAGGCATAAGATTTTAAACTGGGTTTTCCCAGCACAATCTCATGGCAATAAGTAGCTATTTTATGTCTTGGCAAATTGGTGACTAATTTGTATGAATTTTTGAATGTTTTCATATTTTTTGTGTTTATACTTGCTTATGCATAAGTGATTGTTATGTTTAGGGGATGACCTTTACACTTATTTTTTTCTAAGAATTGTGCATTTTCATGTATATATTTCATGAACATATTTCAAAATATACAAAAAAAAGTTTCACAAAAACTTTTACAAAAAGTTTCATATGTTTACAGCATATATTTAGAATATATTTAAACTCTATTTTGGTCACAAAAATGGTGTTGGTTTCCTCAACTGTGCATTCATCCTTCAAGCAAAATTCATGCAATTGCTTAGAAAAGTAATATCAAGCAAGTCTAATAACTACGCTTACAGTTGCAAATCTGAGCACAGTCCCCAGTTCCAGCTGTGTTGTAACCATTTTTTAACACTGGTTACTCTTTACCTCATATTTTGTTTAGCTGTGCAAAGTGATGCAAGAGAATTGCTTTAATGTGAGATGATTTATGAGCAATTGCATTACAGATGATTTTCACGGTTGTCAGTCACCGAGAATTTATGAAACTATAAAGCCATGTGAAAGCTGCCTGCCAATTTTACTTTTATTTGCTCCAACCACAAATTTGAACAGAAAGGTTTAGGGTCCTGGAGTACAATCTTGTTGTTCAAATGTTGCTCAAGAGACAAACAGAAGTTCTTAGTTAAATATCAAACTTCGTTTGAAAATAAATAAATTAGGGCTGTCAGTTTAACGCGTTAATTTAATTAATTAGAAAAATAGCCCGATTAAAATATTTAAAATATTTTAAATATTTTAAAGCAACGCACTGGCCCCGCCCCCAGACCTGTACGTCATCTTATATTTCATATATTTGACTGTTGACAAATATGATGCAGGGCAATAACTACATAAATGCAGTTATGCCCTAAAATTAAGATATTGGTGCAAAAAATGTCCCTGTATGTGTTTTGTCTCATATTCATATATATCAGGTATCGCACCATATCACATGGGCAGCAAGAGCAATATGACTATGACAGGTGTGCTCCATCACATGCTTAAATGTGATTTTATACAACAGTTCAGTAAATAAGAAGGTGATATTGTGTTATATTTTAAACATTACATTATGTGTTTTGCTCAATTTTGCAGAGAACATTAACTTTACCTTTGAAGCCATAGCAGAATGGTTGCACATCTCTGAGCAGCACAGCGGTGTTTAGTTTCTGAACGAATCTGCGTTTTGAACAAATCGTGAATGACACATTAAGACATTTTACACAATAAATTTTATGTCAAATAAAATATTTATTTTTACAACTACAATTTGTAATGTCTACTTGGTACTTTCTCATTTGACACAAAAATAGCTTTAAATAATCTTTTGTGGGTATTTTCACAGTCAAATTTATTTTTCGATTAATATGCAATTAATTAGATTAATTAATCAACACATCATGTAATTAATTAAATTAAAAATCAACTGACAGCCCTAAAATAAATAAATAAATAAATGAAAATAAGTACATTATTATTATTATTATTATTATTATTATTAAATAAATTCACAAAAAATGAATGATTGTTGACTATATTATAGATACATAAAACATTTCAATATTTGAGTTCACACTGCAAACTTAATTTCAATTTCAATAATATTTTGTAAAATTTGAGCACAGTTTAAGGCGTGTAATTACTAGGGTCTTTTTACAAAATTCAAGAAATCTCATTTGTGATTTTTGTGATATTCCAGTAATTTAGTTAAAAATGTTTTAGTCTGTTCCTCATACAAAACTGCAATAAAAAGTGTAGGATTTCCTTTAAATCTGTTTTCCCTCAGAAAATGCTTGTAAATTTCACAAATAATTACAAAGAAAAGGCAATGAACACATTAAAGTATCGCATGAAATTCTGAATTAAAAAGACTAAAGTAGTATTTTCTTAAACTTTGTTATATTTACAACTTTGAAAAGTAATTTTTTATATACATATGTACATATTATATGTCTTCAGAAGAATTACAATATAGTAAACTATACTAAACTAAAATATTTTTCTGATTTGTTTTCTTCTTCCTCCTCTTCTTCTTCTTCTTCAGCATTGTGAAATGTTATAGGTCAAAGAGCGACAAAAATTCTCATTTGTGTTCTACACTCTTAGAAATAAAGGTTCTTTATTGGCATTAATGGTTCTATGAAGAACCTTGAACATCCATGGAACCTTTCAAATGCACAGAAGGTTCTTTATAGTCAAAAAAGGTTCTTTAGATTTTTAAAATGTTTTTAAAATGGTTCTTTTTTTTTAGAACTGTTCACTGAAAGGTTCTTTGGGGAACGAAAATTGGTTCTTCAATGGAATCACTGCAAAAATACCCTTTTGGAACCTTTGTTTCTAGGACTGTACATTAAAAAATAATAATAATAGCAAGTTATTTTTTGGGTAAATGATTTCCTTCTATTTCTGACCTACTTGTCTTTTCGATTTTAAACATAAGTCTCCTCCATCCAGCATTTGTTCATAAAAGAGACACAAACTGGGCCCCTAAACATCTCACTCATGACCTCCACACGTTATCCTTTGTTTCCCTGCTGTTTTTCTGCCTTTCAGCGGCCCTCACTACCGTCACCGAAGGTTTTTCTGATGGTCTGTCCTGGGAATTAATGACTGCTAATGAACAAGGGGGGGCCAAGGCCAAAGCAAAGTGGTAGGAAATGATCTGAGAAATTACAGTTCCTGTCTCTCGGTGCCTCCATTACCAGCATGAACGTGCACCCTCTGCACTCTCTGTACAGGGAAATAACACTGATCCTCCCCCATCAAGCCCACTCATCCTGAACACATAACAGCCCAGACCCCTCACTCACTCAACCCCAGTCTAACCTTATCATGTGAGAGAGCTGAGATTAGAGGACTTGGCCCCTTGTTCAAAGCAGAAAAACAACATTGCCTCTCTGGCCACGAGTCAAGGGTGCTAGTTTAAATTAGAGCACAGCCTTTCACACTTGACATTTAGTGTGGCACAGTATATCTTCACCTTATTTCCACCTCGCCCCCTCCTGAAAGTCCACACCCCCCCTGAGTCTTATTAACACACACAGACTGTGTTTAGTTTGGACTGGATTACTCATTAGACTGCTTAAATCAGCATGACTTCATAATGGTTTTATGTTCTCTAAGAGGTAGGTAAAGTCTTTGCAGTCGCTGCTGTGAGTTTTAACTGTTGGTGGGATGCCACCCATGCAAGGCTACGTCTTAAAGGGTGCGGCTGGTCCGGACATTGTCACCATCAGAACTGATTTCTTTTCTTAGAGCTGAGATTTATTCTAAATGTTTGTTTTTTAGATGCTGGTGTTCTATTTCTGCTGTCTCTTGTGAAAAAGAAGTGCACTTAATCGCATTGAATGTGCACTTGTAGGGTACTTAAAATCTTAAAAGTATATATTTATAAAAATGTACTTCAAAATAATATATCAGTGAAATATAAGGCCATTTTGGTGTATTTTTAGGAGGAGTACATTATTGTGACTAAAATGCACTTTGTAATAATGTCAAATTAATGTCAAAGTACACTTCCAGTCAATGGATTTTGGACAGTAAGATTTTTTATCTTTTAAGTTTTTTGTTTTTTTTTAAGAAGACTCTTCTTCTCACCAAGCCTGCATTTATTTGATCCAAAATACAGTAAAACAGTAATATATATATATATATATATATATATACACATGTTTTTTTTTTGTTTGTTTGTTTGTTTACTATTTAAAAGAAGTGTTTTCTATTTGAATAATGTGATGTAATTTCTTCCTGTGATCAAAGCTGAATTTTCAGAATCATTACTCCTGTCTTCAGTGTCAAATGATCCTTCAGAAATCATTCTAATATGCTGATTTGCTGTTCAGGATATATTTTTATTAATATTATTATCAATATTTAAAACAGCTGAGGAAATTTCAGGATTCCTTTATGAATAGAATGATCCAAATATCAGCATTTATCTGAAATAAAAGTCTTTTGTATAATTACGCACTATACCATGTAAAATATTGGAATCAGTATATATATAATTATTTTTTATATATATTCAAATTATACCGAAATATATATATAATATATAATTATAAGAAATTATACAAATTTATACTTTTATTTAGCAAGGATAATTTAAATTGTTCAAAAGTGATGATGAAGACACATATCATGTTACAAAAGATTTCTATTTCAGATAAATGTTGTTCTTCTGAATTTTATATTCATTAAAGAAACCTGAAAAAAAATCTACTCAGCTGTTTTCAACATAATAACTATATTAATAATTAATAACAATATTAATAAATTAACATAAATTAATAAATGAGCAGCAAATCAGAATATTAGAATGATTTCTGTCGGATCATGTGACTGGAGTAATGATGCTAAAAATTCAGCTTTGAAATCACAGGAATAAATTTCATTTTAAAATATATTCAAATAGAAATCATTTATTTTAAATAGTAAAAATATTTCAAAATGTTACTGCTTTTGCTGTACAATCACATAAATTTGGATCAAATAAATGAAGGCTTGGTTAAGCAGAAGAGACTTCTTTTTAAAACAAAACTGTAAAAACTTTTGACTGGTAGTGTACATTTTAAATATTTTAAATATTTTAGGTTTTATAATGTTTTAAAGAAGGGCACTTATTTAGTACTTGATTATAATTTTAACTGTAGTCTGTTATTTAAATATACCTTGTAATGTAATATTATGTAATGTAATTAAAGTAATAAAAAAGCAACGTCATCATTAAAATGTGTATTTACAGATATCTTTAATTACATACAAGTATTAATTAGTTTAGTTCACCAAGTCAGTAGATTTGACAGTAAGCTTAATAAAAGTAAACATGAAATTACATACTTAAGTCATACTTAAGTGATTCACTGGAAAGTTTGGCTAACTGCATTTAATCACACATCACACTGAAATAGTAGATGCTTATAATAAGATTTGGCAGTACATTAAAAAAAAACCTGACAACATTATCAGAAGACATAAAGAATATGTCATAAAATCCCAAAGAAAATGTTCTTAGAAGACATTTATTGTTCTTTTTAACTTAAATGTTTCTCTTAAAACCCTTTATGTGAAATCAAAATCAACACAAACTAGAAAATGATGAACATACAGAAAGAATATAGTGTTATAGAGAACATGCATTTCATAAGTGGGATTTGAGTTCACATTTGACTGCAAACTATTAGTATCTTGAGTACATTTTAAGATCTCACTGGAATCTTTGATGACATTAATACTGGCTTTTTCCCGTAGGAGAGAAATATAAGCAGCATGAAACTTAAGAAAACATCTCAGTTTGCTCTCAAAATCAGTTCTAACAAGCAACTAACTAACAGTTTGTCCTTTTACTTTCCTCCGAGGTCTAACTGAGTGCAAAAATAACCTCTGAGGACATCATAAAAAACAGGAGTCCTTACCTTTTTGTAGCCTCTTTCAGCTTCTCCGGGATCAAAGTAGAACAGACTGCCTAACAGAGACAAACGAGAAGAGCGGATCGTAGAATCCGAAGGAAACTCCCCACTGTTTACCCCTGACTGGCTCGGCCAGTCTTCAACATCATCCCTTCATACCGCTCATTATAGCTTCAGCCCACTCCGGTTTCACAGAGACGCTCCAGCATCCAGCAGTGAATGACTCTGTGTGTGTGAGTGTGTGTGTGTGTGCTGAAAGAAACTGGCAGTAATCCTGTAAAAAGTTCCTCAACTCTGAGCCTTACTGTAATCAAATGCGAGGCTCATAAAGGAGAACATGAGCTTTACTCATCGCTGCTTTTGCTGCCAGTCCCACCCTTTTGTCTGCTGAATGCCAAGCATTGCTGCTCTGTGCTAGTCTGCATTTCTCCCTCCGAAGGTTAAAGTTATTTAAACAAAGCCCTAATCTTAAGTAATAAACTTTATCTTGCACCATTTATGCAACAGATATATGATACATCATGCTACTTGTTGACAAAAAGTGTGCTATTAACTTTCTAAATGATGAAATGTACAATTTATGTCTCCAATAGATCCAATATCCAATAGATTTACCTTGAAGGAGAGACCAGCATGTCGTAGCAACACCCTGGGAATCATCCAAAGCGCCATAACATTTTAGAAAGCTTTAAAGTCTAGTTGGTGTTATTGTAGTACACTTGGAGTCCAGAGTGTGACGAAAAACTAGCAGGAGCCTGAAGCCTAATCATGTGTGTAATGTGTAACCTGAGCGTTTTGCCTTCACCATCTCGTTCTTTTATGTAGTCATTGTGTGGATCTTAATCCTGTGCACAGAGAGTAATGAGAGCTTTGGACACAGAGTAACATCATATCCTGTTGTGTTCGCAGAATACTCTGACAGAGGATTCATTACACGTTCTGCCTCAGAGCTCAGTTCATCACCTGAATACAGTGCAGTGGATCACAATAGAGCCAGTGTATGGGTGTTTTACAAATATCACACAGCTTGCTTGCCCATGTACAGTGCGTCCATGGTCATAGGGTGTTGCTATATAGTTACTAGGGTGGTTTCTAGATGCTTGCATACTGGCCAATTGGAAAGACCTCATTCCCAAGTCTCTGTGGTATTCTTGTTTATGCATGTGGCTAGATAATGGGAATTGTTTACCCATTTTATCATTGTGAAAATCAGACAGTTTAGAAAAGTAATAAAGCACCACTTCTCAATAAAGATGTCAAATTTGAAGTGTCATTCATATATGTAGCACAAACATGCAGGATTTGTTTAGCATTGAATATCACCACAATTTTAAATCTAAGTGGGTCAATAAATAAAGAAATGCAAAAAAATAAAAAATAAATAAATTTAAATTTAAATTTTATTTTAGTATTTTCAATTATTTTTATGTAGGTTTCGCATGGTTTGAAAATAATTATGTATAATTTTCAGCAAAAAAAAAAAATCATATGACACTTTAGCATCAATAAAATAATAATAATAATAATAATAATTAGTAGTAGTAGTAGTATTTTTATTATCATTATTGATGCTAAAGTGTCATAAAAAAATACTTTTACAAATGTAATCTAAAATGAATGTGCCATGTTTTAGTATTTCCACTTATTTCACTTAGTTTAGTATTGTATGGTTTTAAAAATAATTTTGTATAATATCAGCAATAATAATAACACAAATAAAATATTATGATACTTTAGCATCGATAATAATAATAAATAATAATTATTATTATTGATGGCTAGTGTCATATGGTAACCATCAAGTCATATACATTAAATATTAAATAATATATTATAATATAATAATAATAATAATAATAATAATAATAATAACATATTAAATATATAAATAAAAATCTAAATATATTAAATAAGCTTTAAATATTTTTTAAACGTATTTAGTTGTTAGTTTAAAAAAGTTCAAAAAGATAATACATACCTTTTATAAATGTCATGATTATGAATACATAAATAATGAATATAAATCACATTTTTGGAGTGTTGTACCATATGAAATTCCTTGCCTTAAAAAAAGGTCAAATTATGTGATAATATATCAGAGAGTTATTGACAATAGCACAATAATGATGATAAAACTCTGTCAAACTACTTCTTCATTTTAAACTAATTTAATTCTATTGCATTTTTGTTCATTATGTCTTCAAGACAGTTGCATCACCCTGAAATCACACCAAAAAATACCAAAGTTTATTCAGAAATTAAAATATTTTGATAATAGCAGTGTCGAACGAAGACAAAGGTCAAAGATAAAATCTTTATTATATTCCACAGGTAAATGCAAAACAGGTAAATCCACAGCAGGAGGGTAAAACCATGCATACATTGACGAGACCGGATGACAAACACTGAACTGAATGTAATTATTAATAATAGTATTAAAGTGTATTAAGTGTAAAGTTTAAAGTGTATTGTAACTGTGATGACAGTAACTGTATTAAAGACAGGTGAACACAATAAACATAATTAAGGCACAGGTGATACAAGGATAACTAATGATTAATTGAGGACAGGAAACAGGAACAACCAAATATGGGCACAAGAGGGAGAAACCAACATAAACAGTCCACAAGGGTGTGACAAGCAGAGCTGTATTTATGGCATTGTATGAATTGTATTTTGTATGTAGCCCATTTTTAGATAAATTGACAACACCAGTCAGAAAGAAAATGAACGTCATGTTATATAATGTGTCAGTTTTTCAAATTGTTACGTTATGAAATGATTCACAGTGCAATTTGTTATTCAATGCATTGTTAAAATGTGTATTTATCATGCATTAGAGTAAACGTCTATGGTGTGTTTTTTTATTTCAGGTCAACTACCTTTGAGTAAGTTAAAGGTGACATATCATAAAATTATTTTTCCATGTTTAAGTGCTATAATCAGGTCCCTGGTTAATTTTGGAAAGCTTTTCTCTGCTAAAATCAAGCCGCTCAGATTTCACTCCCCCCATGATGTAGAAAGAGGATCTTATCACAATATCACTGCCCCTTAATCTGCACATTTCCACCATCATTTTGTTTTCGCAAGTGACAATGGTGTAGCGATTCTAAAGCCATGGTGAAAGTTAGAGGAAAGCATGCTAACTGTTCAGTCGTTGGCTGCACAGACAAGCACAGAATACTATTTAGAGTCCCAGCCTCAGAGTCAAGAGAGCAGTGGATTTATTAATTTTTTTACTGTATATTATGCTGCTGCCACACAGATCTAATATAAACATGTGATTTCCTTCCAAGCTGTTTACTTTTACAGACATAACCGACTGTTGCAGTTCCTGTGTTTTTTACATAAACTTGTGCGTTTTTTGACCATTTAAGTGCAATAAGACGTGAAAGAGAACTTAGTTTAGTACTAACATGCCACGTTACAGCCGCTTTTTGTGTGCGTGCTTCGAATGTGTGCACTCAGAAAACCCTATCAGAAGTTTAAACAAATATGGCTTTAAAACGCATGATTTCAGCGCAATAAACATGATAATCAAAACCAAACAGATGTTTTTTTTAGCAGAGTATCTTGAGGGATAAGCTGTAAAGGCACATCTCTATTCTGGAAAAGGGGGCGGGGAGCAGCAGCTCATTTGCATTTAAAGAGACATGCATGAAAACAGCGTGTTTTTGCCTCCACTCAAAATAGGCATTTTCAAAATTATATAACAAAAGATCTGTGGGGTATTTTAAGCTGAAACTTCACAGACACATTCAGGGTACACCTGAGGCTTATATAACATCTTGTAAAAAGGGACATAGTAGACCAATTATCGGTTTGTAAACATTCGGGATGCGCGCATCATGGTTGCAGAAAACGGGAGACATAACCATTACACGGATACTGTACAAAATAGTTAGATTTGAAAAGATTATAGATTTAAACGTCTGCATTTAGCTTCAAATTGCGTCTTTGACAGTATTCTATAAAAATGATTTGCATTCCGATTTTGGCATCAAAAGGCACAAAAAGGCTGCAAGTGACGTAACTCTGACATCTACTCCAAATTGCTCTATAGGTCTCCATTAAGCTGTCGACATGTTTAGATAGCCTAGCTAAACAATAAAAACACATTTGGTTTATTGGCACACACATTTGAATGAAACTCTATCGCCCCCTTGAGTACTGGAGTTTGTTACCGCCACTGTGTTAAAAGGTTCATTTAACAGAGCTATATGACTCATAGTCATACATTTATATTAGAAGATAACACAACACTGGTGCTTACCACTCTTAATCACATTCAAATCCAAAAGCTGATTTAGTTAAAAAGACATCCACAATGAATAAGGAAAACCTTGACCTAGTGACTTAATCAGATCAGAGAATGGAGAATGGGGCGCCTGACGCCTCCGTGTCGTCCTCTAAATTGGGCTTTATGAGTTTGCATTGTGCTGTTTGTGCATTAATCTTACCCCACAACAATTCAATGAGCGATTTGTTGCCGTGTCCTATGTGACACAATGCGTCTCATTCACCGCCCGCTCGCTGTGTGGGAAGTTCGGGCCACTCTCTGTCTCTCTCTCTAACTGTCCTGAGCGAGTACCAGGCAAATAGTTCCTTTCATTCTTTATACCAGATGCATCAAACATTCATTGTTATTTCAGTTACATTTGTGTATAAGATGTTTATCACACACACGGATTTAATCACCATTGTTTAGAAAGGCAAGGTCTGATGAGTAAACTCCGGTGTCATTGATTATGAACAAAAGACTATGGTTGTTTGTTTGCCACTGGAATAAATCTCCTTCTAATAAACCAATAGTATCTCCAAAGCACAATGAAAACTTGGCAATGCATTCCTTTAAGTTGATGACTTCAAACGTCTGGTATTCCCATCCTGCCACTGCCACAGACGGAGGGCAGACCAGTGGGCGTCTTCCAGAAGGAGCTGCACCCAACGCCAGACCATGTAAGGCCAGCCAACGTGCCCAAAAATAAATATCAAAGATCACTGGGAGAGGGTGGGAGAAAGGGATGTAGAAGGAGAGAAAGAAACAGAGCTTCGCAGATGTTTTCAACTCGTCAGGCACGCCGCCGCTGCCGCCGCTCGGCCGTGTATGCGGTCCATATGTGCTTCTGGCTGTATGTGGAGGATCACAGAGCATTTCTGTCTGTCTGCGTGCAGCAAAACCCCAGTGCAATTAATGGGATCGCCCCACTCCACCGCCACTTTGCTCTTCTGCTTTGATAGGCCATGTGGGCCGCCTACTTTAATGTAGTTAGTCTGACCTTCCTGCAATTTCAACACTTAGCACATTAAAATAACAAAGTCCAGATGTCTGATTAACGGGAGCCACCAGCCGCTTTCAACCTTTGCACTCTGTTCCGCTGAAAACACGCAATACAGTTAATTGCTGGAAAATATGGTGCTTCCAAAGAATGATGGTGACATAGAAGTGACTATTATCCCATAAAGTGAAGTCAGTTCAATTGGCATGCAATACAGTATCTATAAACTGTTGGCTAATCTTTCATTCAAGTACAATTAATGTACAGTCATGGCCAAAAATATCAGCACCCTTGCAATTCTGACTGTTCTTTCAAAAAATTGTTGCAGTTGCAAATGTTTTGGTACTCTCCACAGGTGTTCTATGGGGTTAAGATCTGGACTCATTGCTGGCCATTTCAGAACTCTCCAGCACTTTGTTTGTAACCATTTTTGAGTGTTTTTTGAAGTGTGTTTCGGGTCATTGTCCTGCTGGAAGACCCATGACCTTTGGTTAAGACGCAGCTTCCTTTAGCATCCCTTTCAAGGGATAGTGCGACACTGTTGTACCCTGTGTCTGCAGATCAGCTTGAGTTTGTTTGGGAGTTAATCAGGGTTCATTATCCGCCATTCGAACAAACCAGGGAGGTTAGCTACAGTGCCATGGGCTGTAAACCTCTTGAACCTCTTGATGATATTGCATACAGTGGACACAGGAACAACACAGGATCTCTGGAGTTGGACTTGTAGCCTTGAGATTGTCCATGTTTTTTCTGAATTTTTTTTCTCTCAAATCCACAGACAATTCTTTACACTTCTTTCTTTTCTCCATGCTCAGTGTGACACACGACACAAAGGTTGAGTCAACTTTTCTCCATTTTAACTGGTTGCAAGTGTGATTACTATATTGCCCACACCTGTTACTTACCACAGGAGTGTCTAAATACAAATTACAAGAGCATCACATGCTTGAAAAGCAATTATTTCTTATTTTGACAAGGTGCCAATAATTTTGTCCAGTCCGTTTTTGAGTTCTGTGTGAAATTTTATCAAGTTCGACTTTTCTTCTCTGATTTTTTTGTGTTGTTGCAGTGCAAACAAAAACAATAAGCATGTGTATACCAAAACATTTGCAATTGAAACAATTTTCTGAGAGAAATGTTGCCTTTTCTGACAGAATTGCAAGGGTGCTGATATTTTTGGCCATGACTGTATGTAAGGAAAACATTGCTTTAGGGTGATTTATATGCAAACTACCATGTATGGTCAGTTATGAAAAATAAGTGTGCTTAATTGTATTGAATGTGCATTTATAGTTTACTTCAAATCTTGAAAGTATATTTTCAAAAATACTTGGAGTTACACTGTAAAAAACTATTTGTTTAGTCAACTTAAAATAATTTGTTACCTGGCTTTTTTGAGTCAACTCAAAAAAGTTTAGTCAACTTGAAATGTTAAGTTGTACTAAGTGACAACTTAGATATTTGAGTTGATTTAAAGATTTTAAGGGTTTCACCAGGGTTTGCAGGGTCAGAAAGCTTGGATTTCGTCAAAATATCTTAATTTGTGTTCTGAAGACTGAAGATGAAGAAAGGTTTTACAGGTTTAGAACGACATGAGGGTGAGTAATTAATGACAGAATTTTCATTTTTGGGTGAACTATCCCTTTAAGCACTGTCTCACCCCCTTATTATAGCCTATTACACAAGCTATTCCATATGTCTCCTCAGCCAGGCTGAGGACAAATGGGGCCTGGTCAGGGTGTTCTTGAATGCATTATCACAGTCTTCTGAGTTGTCACTGTATGTGAATGCATGACATCCTCTCCTTCCCCTCCTGTGCACGTGGGAATATGAGTGCCTGAAATAAACTCATAGGGCCATCTAGTGTTCAATATTGAAATTACTTCTGTAAGACAAATCTTGTTCTCATCGAAAAAAGTAAGTCTAGTGACTGTAAAAAAAAGTTTATGATGCACAGTAGGATCTTTCTTAGATAAAAGAGCATTTAAAGGAACTTTTGTCATAATTTACTTAACCTCGTGATTTCAGAAAATAAAAATTAGGCCATTCAGCATCTATTAATAATTAATAATGTGGATATTAGACGAAAAAACACAAGAAAAAAACACATAATCTAATTTTATACAGGGATATATATGTATATTCATTCATTTATCCCTCCCTACCTATACTCCAGAAAGCTAAATATATAATATGTTTTTGTGACACATTATCAAAGCAATTATTTGAATGTCTGTATAGTTTGTGCTTATAGTGCATTTCAAATTTTTAAAACTAAACCAGCGTCTGACCGCGCTTTTAGGAAGATTCTATATGATGATACAGTTGAAACACCAACGTTCTAATTCAAAGCAGTTCGCACGATCGCATGTACAGTATTCCTCGTACGACCGTTTTGGAGATATTTTTCAATAATTTTCATGTAGAGTATTTATTATTATTATTACTATTTTTTTTATTTATTTATTTATTTATTTATTTATTTTAGGTCTCGTTAAATATCAACTTAACAACTGTATTCGAAGATGAATCTGGACAGGAACCAACTCAAAGAAATATGAAGTTAAGTTATTCAGATCTTTCTGTATTTTGGATGTTTGATACTTGTTTTGGTACAGTTCACTTGAGTAAGTAATGGGTCAAATATTAATAAACATAAAGGGACTATTATAGAAAAAAAGATTCATTAAATTTTACATTGTCATGCAGTGTGTGCATATGATATCCTAACAGAAAACTCAAAAGCTCAAGAGGGAGATCCTGTATTTTCATTCCACTGCTTGATTGTAGCAAGAGGAAACAGTGAGGTAAAATAAAACTCTAGGGTTGGGTGAATGCCAGCACAGGTGAGTAAAGTTTATCAAGCATCTCTACTGTACTGTACAACCTGTACTGTTTATCTTTTATCATTCATTACTGTAGTAACTGCCTTCATGTTGCGAGAGGAAACACTACTAGTCAACTGAGGTATAATAAAACTGTGGTAATTGCTACATGTAGATAAAAAAAAAAAAAGAACAGGTCAGATCTTAAAACTCACCTGTAAAAGCACAGGTGAGTAACATTTATCAAGGATCTCCACTACAACCTGTAGTTTAAAATGAAAGCTACTGTATATTATATACACTATTACAGTAACATAAGAGTGTTCACTGAATGCATGTTGCGAGAGGAAACATAGCCAGTCAACTGAGGTAAAATAAACTCTAGTAAATGCCAGATTAAAATATAAACTCACACATAGTATCTTAAAGCATCTTTATTCTCGTTTGCATTTGATCATATTTGTCATTCTTTCAGTAGAAATAATAGTGAAGACCACTGCCTGATATTGTAATTTGAAGAGACATATACTGTAGAAGCCTGTCCATTGAGGTAAAAAATAAAGTCTGGTAAATCCCAGATTAAGAAAATCACAGGTGAGTAATATTTTTTAAACGTTTTTGGTGAATGCCAGAGTTCAGATATATTTGCTGTCTGATATAATACCTGTATTTGGATTGATACTCTATATCTTTTTGTCATTTATTACAATGGGGTGGTCAATAATACCTGGATGTTACATAAGGAAACCCTGCCAGTGAAGTGAGATAAAATAAACTCTGGTGAATGGAAGATTAAAAATAAAAAGCTCAGGTCAATTATACTGATAAAGAATTTCCGCTCTCTGTTGTCATTCCCCACAATAGGGATGTTCACTGCTGGAAAGTACAAGAGGAAATGTAGTCTGTGCTTTGAGGTACAATAAAACTCTGGTAAGAGTCAGATTAAAAATAAAAAGCGTTTTAAGCAATATTTCGAAACATCTTTGTTCTCTATTGTAAAACCTGTAGTTGATAATTGATACTTGTATATATTTTCTCACTCACAAGGATAGCAACTGTCTGGATGTTGCAAGAGGAAATGCAGCCTGTGTGAAACTGCCATTAAAAGGTGGTAGTGTTGAAGTGTGAGGAACCACCATATGACCCAACCATCCATTGTACTATCCACCGGTGAACCTCCTTTTTGAAATGCTGTAAAGCAGCCCTGATCCTTCCAAAACGTTGGACTATAACAGGAATGCTCTGGGTCATGCAGGATGTTCTGCTCCACTAGACCTCATCGGACTGTCTTTCTTTGTCAGATCTGTCAAAAGACAGGCTAAAAATTGCATCCAGGCAGCTAAAGGAATACACATAACTTGATACTAGAATTTGGTTTATTTGAATGATGTAAATGCTATTTTCTGTGCATATGCAAACTGTTCCTTAAATGTTTAAGATGTGTTAAGATTAACTTCAGTGGGATTGACTCCTGACTGTACATGAAAGTTTTTCAGACCGATTGAATCATCAGTCTGATTAATAATTAGATTATTAGATTATTATGTTAAATTTTAATGTCGACAGTGACAGGCCAAATGCATGAACCTGAAATTTAAATGCTTCATCTGTAACGTTTTACAATAATTTCATTTATTAATCCTGGTAATGTTAATTTCAGCATTAACTAGTTCATTATTAAAATCACAAGTTGTGTTTGTAAACATTCGTTAATGCGCTGTGAGCTAACATGAGCTATTAACAACTGTATTTTTATTAGCTGACATTAACAAAGATTAATACATAATAAATGTATTGTTCATTCTTCATTCATGTTAGTTAATGCATTAACTAATGTTAACAAATGACACCTTATTATAAAGTGTTACTGCCTATAAAACATGTTTCAGTGACAGTGTCTCTCTTTCAGATTCTGTTAACCTCTTTAAAAGAAATTACACGGTTTATTGTTGTTTACACAGTAAAAAAATGCCAGTGCATTAAGAAAAAAAAGTAGATATTAACAGAAATTTTGTAATCACATTTCTTTGTCACATTACTTCTAAATGTGGTGTCAACCATACAGTTTTTATATGATGCTTATACCAAACTGTATTAAACATGCCTGTAACTGTGCTGAAGCTTTTAGCTGGTATGTTTTTAACATTAAAATCATATGACACATATGAAACACAAAAACCTTTTAGTGATTCCAGTGTAAGGTTTCTATAGCTTTGTGGCAAGTGTGGGTGATCTAAGATTATTGCAGCATAATATTTTAATGATTGTAACAACTACAATGTAAAAAACTATTTGTTGAGTCAACTCAAAATAATTTGTTACCCGCTGCCTTAAAATTTTAAGTTCAGTCAACTCAAAAAAAAAGGTTTATTCAACTTGAAATGTTAAGTTATACTAAGTGACAACTTAGATATGAGTTGATTCAACTTTCAGGCAGCTGGGTTTACTTACCCAGCTTTTAAGTTTAACAAAGTGTTAAGTTGTCTCTTAAGTGTTAAGTTGTGTTTTTTGTTTTTTACAGTGTAGTAGGCTAATATTAAGACAGAATTTTCAAGTTAGTTTTTCAGATGTATTTATTTGTTTATTTATTTTTTTACAGGGTAATATCACCATAGAGTGCCTTTCAACCCTCACAATACTATTTTTTTTAAGTCTTAATTTCCCATTCACTTTTTGTCATGTCATAAATAGTAGACACTCAAGTATTATAGAAACATATTAGCTGAGCTCCCACACATTTTTTTTTTTTTAAATAATTAAAAGCCATTATTCGAAACATAAACCATAAAATATGTCCACCCTGTTATGGACATATATATATATATTACTGTTAAATACATTTTCATTGCAATTAAGACGCAAATTATATTTTCTGCAAGGTATAAAGTCCCTTTCCTATACAGGGTTATTTGTTTGCTTTCAAATTATGAATACATAACAGATTTTATGTAAACCATGTGTTTTTAAAGAAACTCATACAATTTGTACATGTATTTTTCCTTATTTGGAGAAAACTGTGATATTTGGATGCAGTTTTTGGTTTGCATGTTATTGCCCCTACATCTAGCTATTGAACACACTGGATTATATAGATATGATTGAATTATTATGTAGAATATTATTTTAAAATATCAAGATGACAGGGTGGACCAGCACACGACGGGGTGGACACATAAAGCAGAACACACAAAGCATGACAAAATATGAAACTGAAACATTTATTCAACTTTGAAAAAAATAATATAATAATAATTAAAAATAAGTTCATTTTAGTTATACTATGTCCACCCTGTCATGGGTATGTCCACCCTATCAAGTCTAAGTGGCCGACAGGGTGGACATTTTGAGCTTCAATTAGCATATTAGCTTACAACAAACTGTGACTAGCTTAATAGTTAGTCTGGTTATTGAAGAGAATTTGGTGTATTTAAACGTACATATTATGAAAATACGGTATTCTAATCCTTTGCAGCATATTTTATGCTGATAGGATGGACATGTTAAGCTTAGGAAAAGCAAGTAAGCAAACTCATACGAAGAAAATGTGTCAATTTAAAAGTCACCAACTTTCTTCAGCCGTCAAAAAATTCCCACCACTTAAGAGACAAAATATCTGTTGTCCTGATGTCACTAAAGGGGATGGCCTTTTCTTAAGGGGGCGGATTCCCCAATATGACAGGGTGGACATCCATTCAAGGGACAAGGACAAACTCTTCTTTTTTATTAAATAAACATATCATTTTTATCACCAAATGGCCAATACACTCAAATTGAGTACTCTCTTATTTAACAAAATATTAGTAGGAGAACAAAATTTTAAAATGGTATTATTTTGACTATATTCTACTCTTATTCAAATTTAATGAACAGTGCATTGGGACATAGCAAAATAACAGGTATCCTCTTACACAAAACTTTAAAAAAAAATCTAGAAATTGTATCTAAAAAGCCAAGTAATATGAATATAAAAACTTATCTTTTTATGTTTAATTAACATGTCGGTGCGATAGACTTGTGGACGGTGCGCTGTAATACAGCGCCATTGCGCTACAGGCGTCCCGAGTTCGAATCCCGACTCGAGGACTTTTCCCGATCCAGCCCCCTATCTCTCTCCAACTTTGCTTCCTGTCTATACTGATCTGTCCTGTCTTAATAAAGGCTTAAAATGCCAAAATAGTGTCATGGCAAATTAGTTACTTATGTACAGGACACCAAAAGGCACCCTACCACAACATGGTTTGCTTTGTAGATGTAGAATATGTTTCAACAACTGCTTAAATGCTATGTCAATAACTAATGACAATAATTTTAGATTGACTTACAGTTAACTAGGGTTTCACTTGTATTTTTACATCGTTTTCCGTTCAAATTACATCTAAGTATAAAGAAACAAGAACGCACACAAAATGTCCTTAATGAGAAAAAAACATTCAGAAGACATAAATATTCAGTGTTTAGTGCATGGCTCAAAAAGTAGGCAGTGCGTGACACATTGTTTTAGACATCACGTTTTTAGCTTACGCCTTGGACTAACTAGACTATTTTCAACTGTTAACAGTGCTTGTTTCTCCAAGTGAAGTGAAAACATTTTTACAGTGTATTTATGCTACAAGTAGGCTGCACTCTCTGCGCGCTTATCACGAACGTGAGTGCGTGCGCGTGGGCGGAGAGAGTTTTGACAGTCAAACTGAAGCTCGACACGCTCGCAAATGTCACTGAGAAACATGACTTAATGAGATACATTTTTACTAATAGCCTACAGTTTTTTTCCCAGAAAAACACTTAAGGTAAGTTCGATATCTCTATATTCTTTTCTTTTGTATTCCATATTGCTTAATGCTTTGGTTAATGTAGTTAGCTGACGCGGTTCATATGTGAGCTCTCATATATAACACACACACACACACACACACTCACACCGCGGTTTAATGATCATAGAGAAGGGAAACATATTCTGTTCACAGTGACCGAACACATTAACGCTGAATATGTTTATTTTGTTTACTGGAAACATTGAACGTGGTTTGTTTCAGCGCTGCTTAACACCGAAAGTGTGCTTTGCTTTCACATTCTGCATTTATATATTAACACTATCTGTTAAAAATGACTAATGACTAAACTGTAGAGCTGCACTTTGTTCTAAGGAAAGATGGTTTGGTAGCAGAGAAACATGTACTTCCTCAAACGCTGTTGAACGTTTGCGCACAGGCTTCAGGTAATTTGCATGTTAGCAGCTAAAACTTTAAAGAAATGAATGTTACATCACAGGATGACGTTAGGAATTGAATGGAGGGCTGGTAATTACAAGGGTGTATCTTTAAACCTAAAGTGTTCGCCCACTTCGTGTTTTTTAATTGTCAATGCAGATATTTAGAAAGTTGGGAGGCTGCTTCGTTGCAATAATATAATTTTTCACGCAAAATTTAGGGTGAAAATATGTATAGCCTATATATATATGGACATGGAAAAAAAAAAGAAAGAAAGAAAGAAAGAAAGAAAGAAAGAAAAATTGCACCATATTATCCATTGTCAACAGGCAAAATGATCATTAAGATGGCCAAAATGTGAAGGATATTGTTCAGCCAACCAGTTATTACACAAAATACACCTTATATCATCCTGAAGTGGTTTATTTTGTCATAACAACTTACTATATATTATCTCACTTATTACTAGGGTGGTTATGAAATAAATACTGTAGATGTATAGACATAAATTATTGATTTTCATTGTAATTTTTATTGTGTGAAAAGGAAGTACACAAAGCGACATGAAACTGCATTTGAGGGATCGTACAAAAGTATTAAACCGCAGAAAGTCAATGAGCAATCAGAATCGGCAGTTCCAGAGAACTTTACAATAACAGCATGTCTATGGTAAACTTCTCAAATTACCATTTCATTTACAGAAATTTCACTTAAATCCTTCCAAGAGATTTGAAAGCAGAACATGCACTACCCAAAAAAAAATGCAATTAAGTGGCTGTATTCAGGTCAAAAAAATAAAAAAGAAATACTAAAAATATGGTTGAATCAATCATACAACGTCTAGTGACCACCAACATCTTTTTAAAGGTCAGATCAAGTAGAAAGAGGTAACAATTGGTATGGTTAGAAGGTGTGGTTATCGACAGATGCAAATAATCTCTGTAGGTTTAAACGTTCAGTATAGACATAATATGGATCTATGCTAGCAGATCTATGAAAATGAAAGTTCTTTATTGCCATTGATGGTTCCATGAAGAACATTTAACATCATTCCATTCCACAAAATGTTATTTTTGGTTGGAATTATTTTTTTTAGATTAATAAAATATTCTATACAGTAAGAATTTTTTTTTTTTTTAAAGAGCTGTTCACTGGTCGGTGCCGATAGCCTTGTGGGCAGCGCACTGACATATAGCGCGGTTGCGTTTCGGGTGTCCTGAGTTCGAACCCCGCCTTGTGGACTTTCCCGATCCTGCCCCCATCTCTCTGTCCCACTTGCTTCCTGTCATATCTCCACTGTCCTATCCAGAAAAATGCAAAAAAAAAACCCCTGAAATTTTCCCAAAAATGTTTCTTCTATGGCATTGGTGCACAAACACCCTTTTGGAACCTTTATAAGAGTTTGTTTTTAATTTACTGTAGAGTTTGATTATTGTGCTTCAAGTTTTCCATAATTACACTATTTAACATCTAAACCGAGGCCACAGCAACGGAAGTCCATTAGCTGATCTCCAAAAGCTGTTTTTGTTTCCATGTCATTTCTATATCCTGTTTACACTATTGCCTACATTAGTATCATCTGTGTTGGCTACTGTCCTACATTTAATTATGAGCCTAGTGCTGTGTTTTATAAGTGCCCCGTGTTTACAGAGGCGATCTGAGCGGGTCACATGATGGTTGATGTCATGACTCATATGTCATTTGTGTTCCCCTCACTCCACGCCAAATGCAAACAGTCCTTACGCTTCTGTGTGCGAATCCACGCCTCTCTCCACTGATAAAGACCTATTGTTTTAGTTCAGGCCGGGTGTGAGGGTGTAATGATGATGTGATAGTTTAAAAAAATTAGGTTATTGTGCACGTTGTAGGATTTGAGGAAATTTCAGTCCTGCTGATCCTGGCGTCCTGTGATTTGGCTTGCAAATATCCTTATTTCTGGCAAACACTTTGTTCCCTGTCTGAAAAACACGATTAGACCCTTGAGAACATCCAGTTTTTAGATCGGCTGCCCTGGAAAATTTCCAGTTGTGTATCTGTCTAGACAGTTGTGGTGAGAGATTTATAGATAGGCTTTTTTAAGTCTACCCATACATATAGTGTACTGGCTTGTTACCAGATTTGTTATGCAATCAGTGGGTCATGGGAGTTAGAATTAGGGGTTGGGACATCTAAACTGGGAAAGCCTAGGACCATGCTTCAGTTATTAATATATAAACCTTTCGGGAACATTAATACTAAACTGTTATGTCTCTGATTTTGATTTGAGAGTCAAATTTAGATAACCAAACTTTTTTTTTAGTTTGTGTCGAAAGCAACGTTTCTTTAGTTAGTCTGATTCTTAAGAAGTTTGTGCTCGTTATGAAACTAGTTGTTTATGACCTTACAGCACTCCAAACAGCTTGTGACACATTCATTTTCATGTTTAACACTTTATACAAGCTGTGAGAACATTTATGTAATACCAATAAGGAATCAGATTCTTACACTTTCTTAAAACTAATGTTGCTAAGTGGTTTCTGGGGTGTTCTGAATGGTTGTTAGGTTATTACATAGTAATATGATAGTAATATAGTTACTCGTTCTTCTCATATTTCCCAACGCATATCAGATCAGAGGGGAACCCTGAGTATTAAGACGTGAATGCTTAGTATAACAAAAGATGTCTATTAATAAAAAATGTAGTAGAAAACCCACAAAAGATTTACATTATTTAAAAAACACATCGTTTTACACATATTTTTGGACTATGAGAGGTGCCATTATTTCAATTATGCAAAATGGTTGCACTCAGTGAGCTACTGGCACTGCCTGTTGCTATTTTTACCGCAACACAACTTGGAGAATAAAATACTGATACAATGGCCATAGCTACTTAGGCCTGTCACGATAACATCTTTTTCTGTTATTTTTCAGTGACCCTGGACCACAAAACCAGTTATAAGGGTCGATTTTTTAAATTGAGATTTATACATCACCTGACAGCTAAATAAGCTTTCCACTGATGTATGGTTTGTTAGCATAGGACAATGTTTGGCCGAGATACAACTATTTGAAAGTCTGGATTCTTTCAAAAGTCCAAAAAAAAATCAAAATATGGAGAAAATCGCCTATAAATTTGTCCAAATGAAGTTCTTAGCAATGCATATTAATAATCAAAAATTAAGTTTTGATATATTTACGATGGGAAATTTACAAAATGTCTTTATGGAACATGATCTTTACTTAATATCCTAATGATTTTTGGCATAAAAGAAAAATCGATCATTTTGACCCATACAATGTATTTTTGGCTATTGCTACAAATATACAAATACCTGTGCTACTTAAGACTGGTTTTGTGGTCCAGGGTCATATGTGACTCTGGACCACAAACCAGTCATAAGGGTCAATTTTTCAAAATTAGGATTAATACATCATCTGAAAGCTGAATAAATAAGCTTTACGTTGATGTATGGTTTGTTAGGATAGGACAATATTTGGCAGAGATACAACTATTTGAACATCTGGAATCTGAGGGTGCAAAAAAATCTAAATGTTGCGAAAATCGCCTTTAAAGTTGTCCAAATAAAGTTCTTAACAATGCATATTGCTAATCAAAAATTAAGTTTTGATATATTTGCGGTAGGAAATTTACAAAATATCTTCATGGAACATGATCTTTACTTAATTTCCTAATGATTTTTGGCATAAAATAAAAATCAATAATTCTGACCCACACAATGTATTTCTGGCTATTGCTACAAATATACCTCAGCGACTTAAGACTGGTTTTGTGGTCCAGGGTCACATATATTATTGTCATTTTAGAACCATTTTAAGCCACTGAATATAAAATCATAATATAACAGCATAATAATGCAAGAAGGCCAACACACTTTTAAATGACTACAAACTTTTAATTCTTAAGATTACTAAGATCATGGAAATTAAGTTTCAAAATATTATATAACTTAAAAACTAAGTAGTAAATGAACATTTTCTAACAAAAGTAACAAAGTAACAAGCAGTGTTGGGGAAAGTTACTTTTAAAAGCATTGCAATATTGAGTTACTCCCTAAAAAAAGTAACTAATTACGTTACTTAGTTACTTTTTATGGAAAGTGATGTGTTACATTACTTTTATGTTACTTTTTAAATCTGGGCTTGGCTTGCTTGTTTGTTTTTAATATTAAAAGTTCTATTTTTGGCAAAAGTAAAAGCCTTTTCACACCAATAGCCTCAGGCTCTGAGAAAAGTAAATTCATGTCTTTACAGTAGACCGCAGAAGAAAAAAATGTCAACTCTTCAGCAGTAAGAAAAAAGTCATTTTTGCTTATTAGTATGGTTGAATTGGATCATCGAAGGTCAGCAGCAAAGACATCAGTTAATAAAATAGGATTAAATGCATGAAGGATATTTGTATTATTTCACATATTTAATTATTGCAGGTTTGCGTCATATTCTGAGTTGAATTTCACTGTTTTTATTTATTTTGAGGAATACTGAATCTGTTTTTTGTGAGTGAGATGAATTAATGCATGTTCACATTTAGTCTAGAACATCTTACTCCCGATTTCTCTCAACATAGGGACAGGAGAACTTTTAATCAATAAATGGGGTGGAAAAGTAACTGGCTGCTACCTTTTTTTCTTTATCATGATATCAGGAGAGTTGGAATTTTAATCTTCATGCCCTCCAAAAATGTTAAAAATATTTCAAAATGAATGCTCATTATAGAAGAGACATATTCTAATCATTATATGTATGAATTTAAAGAATTAATATATGCGACCCTGGACCACAAAACCAGTCTTAAGTAACAAGGGTATATTTGTAGTAATAGCCAAAAATACACTGAATGGGTCATAATTATCGATTATTCTTAAATGGCAAAAATCATTAGGATATTAAGTAAAGCTCATGTTCCATGAAGATATTTTGTAAATTGCCTACCGTAAATATATCAAAACATAATTTTTGATAAGTAATAGGCTATGTTTTGCTAAGAACTTCATTTGGACAACTTTAATGGTGATTTTCTTGATAATTAGATTTTTTTGCACCATCAGATTCCAGATTTTCAAATAGTTGTATCTCAGACAAATATTGTCCTATCCTAACAAACCTTACATCAACTGAAAGCTTATTTATTTATTTTTTATGACTGGTTTTGTGGTCCATGGTCATCTGGAAAAAAGAGCACTGACCCATCAGTCTGTATAAAGCAGCACTAATAACTATGTTGATGTCACTAATCATTTTATGATTGTTGTGATTCTGTTTGCATATTTATATACTGTATGTAGCAATTTTTCACCATGTAGACTAATATTTTAAAGGAGAAGTCCACTTCCAAAACAAAGATTCACATATAATGTACTCACCCCCTTGTCATCCAAGATGTTCATGTCTTTCTTTCTTCAGTCGTAAAGAAATTGTTTTTTGAGGAAAACATTTCAGCATTTTTCTCCATATAATGGACTGATATGGTGCCCTGATTTTGAACTGCCAAAATGCAGTTTAAATACAGCTTCAAATGATCACAAATGCGGTTGTAAATGATCCCAGCCGAGGAAGAAGGGTCTTATCTAGCGAAACGATCGCTTATTTTCGTAAAAATAATACAATTTAAATACTTTTTAATCTCAAAGGCTTGTCTTGTCTTTCTCTCCCTGAACTCTGTGTATTCTGACTCAAGACAGTTAGGGTATGTCAAAAAAAATCATATTTTCTCCCTCAACTTCAAAAATCATTTCAAAATCACCCTACATCGCTGCAGAAGTACCGACACAGTCTTTGCAAAGTGAACATGCAAAGAAGATCAAACACCCTTAACAAAAAATGTAAAACTGCGATATAGGACGATTTTGAAGTCGAGGGAGAACACGAGATGGGAGTTTTTCAACATACCATAACTGTCATGAACCGGAACAAAAACAGTGCAGACAGAGTAAGACAAGACGAGTGTTCGTCATTAAAAAGTATATAAATTCTTTCTCGGCTGGGATTGTTTACAACCGCATTTGGGATTGTTTGAAGCCGCATTTAAACTGCATATTGGAAGTTCAAAATCGGGGCACCATATCAGTCCATTATATGGAGAAAAATGCTGAAATGTTTTCCTCAAAATAAAAAAAGAAAGACATGAACATCTTGGATGACAAGGGGGTGACTACATTATATGTGAATCTTTGTTTTGGAAGTGGATTTCTCCTTTAAGACCCTAATGGCGAGTTATACCAACGTTAGTTGTTCTTTTTAAAATCCTGGATTCAGTGCTGAGGAATGCTAAATGTCTGAAATTGCTCATAAAATCTGGTTGCTGTTTATAATGCACAAAGCATAATAAACTTCAGTGTTTATAGCTTTGTGCCCTGTATATCAGCTCATCCGCAGCGCTGACACAGATATGAGCAAATCAGCAAAGCTGTGAAAACAATAGCGCCTTAAGCAATATCCTCCTTACCTTATAAACCATGCCTCAAGAATCAGGACTCTTGCGTGCGTACTTACGGCTGCACTTGTTTGCTTTGTTTTGTGGGCTGGGACAATGAGGACAGGGCCGTCTTAGGAAAGATTTCATGATTAATTGCAAATCCGTCTTCTTTGATATTAGTGTTTACCACAAGGAGCCGGCCAGTACGGAAAGAACTTTAAGCCACTTTCCAAAACTAGTTACCGTGTTGGTTTGTAGCAGTTAGTGTCGCAGAGGTATGTACAACTCATTTCTCATCTTGATTTGCAATCCAAATATGGGATCTTGAGTTCTGTTGACGTCAAAGAAGGTGCTTTCGATATCAGATAATGTCTGGGTAGACTAATCAAAACCTGCAATGATTCTGCTGTAGCTGTGTGATGCTTTTAAGTAGTTTTCTAACTACTAACTCTTTCTTCTTCCTCATCGATGTGTGATATAGCAGAGAAACTTGTTTGTTTAGTGGCTCTGCCATCAGATAATTGACGGGAAATAGGCTGTGCACTTCATCTGTTGGATTTGAATATCTCACAGAGTCTGTTTTATAACATTCAGTGGCGTGTGGGCATGTGATCTGTCATTTCTGGAACGATTGAGCCTCACACAGCGCTTGCCATGTGTTTAATGCGTGTATAAATAGCTTGAGACGCTCACTTATTCCGTTTCCCTCATAATCATTTTTTTTCCATCTTTGTTTACTTTCTCTACAGCACTCTGTTTCCTTTGCTTGTGCACTTTAATGTCTTTCACTTTCAGTATCAGTCACTGACAGACCCCTGACACCTACTCATGTTCTATTTATTCTTCCTGTACTAGACGTCTGGAGGCATTTTCGGCTGGATATGCAGCAGCTCTAACGTCAAATGAACAGCAAATCGGTTTACAAGGTAAGGAAAACGCCACACTGTCAGAAAAAGAAGTGCAAAATGTTTATCCTTGCAACAGCTTGTCTCTGGCGAAGTGCACTTAAAAGAACAGCTGTGTGCTTTATTTACCCCTAAATGGTGCATACCAGTACTTTAGAATACTAATATGCGTCCCTAAGGCACTACTATGAAACTTCTAGGGCTCCATAAGTTACGAAGTTGTCTATTTAAGATTCTTGCACAAGTAGAAAGCATTTATACCCCAAAAGGT
This sequence comes from Labeo rohita, assembly GCF_022985175.1. Lineage (NCBI taxonomy): Eukaryota > Metazoa > Chordata > Actinopteri > Cypriniformes > Cyprinidae > Labeo > Labeo rohita. The sequence continues at coordinate 20,207,360 of NC_066878.1, forward strand.
AAAACTTTTCTGAGAGTGTAAAAGGTTTGAACACAAAATTGTGTTGTTGTTATTATTATTATTATTGATATTATTATTATTATTATTATTATTATTATTATTATTATTATTATTATTATGCGTGAATGCATTATGGATTAACCAGTTATTAAGGATTATAAATTATATTATTATTACTACTACTACTATTATTATTATTATTAATATTATTATGCATGAATGCATTATGCATTATGCATTAACTAGTCCTTAAGGATTATAAATAATAATAATTATTATTATTGTTGTTGTTGTTGTTGTTGTTGTTTTGCATTCATGCATTATGCATCCACTAATTAAGGATTTAATTTTATTTTAATTATTTTTTTTGTTTTAATGATATCAACACTGGAACACTCTGGAACACCCTGGAATCTAGATTAGATACCCTCAAACATATCAAAATGAATTTTATTTCAGAAATTTGAAATATATTCATGGTGTTTTAAATGTCATTAAATTGAATAAATGAATATATCCAGACAAAAATGCATAATGAATTAATTAGTTTTTAAGGATTATTATTATTATTATCATCATTATGCATGAATGTGCTAAAGGATTATAAATAATAGTTATTATTATTATTATTATGCATGAATGCATTATGCATTAACTAGGTCTTAAGGATGATAAATTATTATTATTATGCATGAATGCATGATGCATTAACTAGTTCTTAAGGATGATTTTATTATGATGATTATTATTATTATTATGCATGAATGCATTATGCATTAACTAGTTAATGATAATTAATATTAATAATAATAATAATAATTATTATTGTTGTTGTTGTTTTTGTTGTTAATATAATGCATTATGCATTAACTAGTTCTAAGGGTATATGAATAATAATTATGACTATTATTATGCATGAATACATTATGCATTAACTAGTTCTTAAGGATAATAAATAATGATAATAATAATAATTATTATTATTATTGTTATGCATGAATGCATCATGTATTAACTAGTTAATGATAATAAATAATTATCCATCTATCTATCTATCTATCTATCTATCTATCTATCTATCTATCTATCTATCATCTATCTGTCTGTCTATCTATCTATCTATCCATCTATCTTTTTTTCATGACAATTGAGTACTTGTAGCCGGACATGTTTAGTAACACTCACTCATATATACAAAAAGCCTTTCTGGTCCCTGAGGCTATTTGAATAGAGCACGGCTGTATGAAAAGGAATAGTCTTCAATTTTGCATGTGTTTTCCCTCCTTTGTTTACTACCGACATCCTGTCGTTAAGCAGAACTGCAACTTGTCTACAATCATATACCGCATATGCTGCATCATTCAGACTGAAACATCTAAATTGAGTCGGGAGGAAACTTAAGTCTCTTTCTAATGAACTGCTTTAGAGTTGCATCTCTTGCATCAGCAGCTATGAGTGCTACCAAGAACAGGAACAAACACATGACTTCATTTCCTGTTTGATAAAGCGCACAGCACTCACAGTTGAAACTACTTTTACATACTCTTATTGTAATAGGACCCTAAATAATGATGCTTTAATCAGGCCTTGAGACATTCATATTATTTTTTTTCATTCTAATTGCTAATTGATATTAATGCATATTTACTTTAAATAACAGATGAGTTCAACGGCAGACGAGACCGGAGGTGGAAGACCTCAAAAAACTGGGGGCAAAGACCACAAAAAGGTGTGTAACTTATAGAGCAGTGTTTTATCTGTGCATATCAGTGATAAACCAATGAAGTGATCTAGGTTATTTACACTGATAATTTTATTTATTACCGTCTGAAGCAGAAAAAATAATTTAGGCTACACATAGATGAGTTAACACACTAAAGAAGTTGGAGAATATACACTTTTTAAGCTTTATTTTCAGACACAAATGCATATTACTGTACACAAATAATTTAATGCAAGTGTAAATAAAGTTCTGGGTTGCATTTTCAGTGGTAATGTAAACAAAATGCCTCAGAAACATAAAATCGGAGTAAATTAGACAATTGTTGGCTTACAATAAGAGTATAAAGTTTTCAAACGAGTGACAGTGTTGTGTAGCTCTTCTGAAACTAATTCGAGACACGTGAGGTTTTACTCTAAGGAGGAAACTGTGAGAAGCGGGAGTCATTGGAAAGTGTCTGTGTATTTAATTTCTATGTTTAGGAGAAATGATTTGTCATTTTCTGTCCTGTATGGTTTCTAGGCTCTCTGTGTGCAGTGGATTATTTTTGCTCAAGCCAGCATATTTTTCTGTGGCACAATGTAGCGTTTGTGCTGTGAGCTGCTTTGGGATTTAGTGGGATTTGATTTTTGCATATCCCACTCTGATTTGTCATACTTGTGGTCTGAAATGCTGTTTTCCTGCTGACTGTTACATAACGGTGACCACACTATAGCCGTGTGCCATGCCATGTGTACCATGGATCAGGAGGCCCGTGATATTAGGGATATTACGCTATTCAGATAATGGGTGTTTGCCCATAAAATGGCTTGCAGGGTTTAGAAATGCTTTTGCCATTTCCTGCATAGAGCAAAAGAGGACAGAGATAATTGGGTAACAGGTTTAACGTGATACAAGTCTTACAAACAGTGTGTAAGAATACATCCAGAATAAGGATATATTCATATTTTATGTATGCATATGCATATCCATATGTTCACCTCCAAATCAAAAAATAAATACATAAAAATGTATAATCCATAAAGATCTTTTCATATTAAGCAGCCACTCCATCACATTATACTTTTAATTCATTAAAAAAAATCTGAATATCTTTACATTACAATGCGAAGTTCATATATTTTGTAAATAAAATAAAATTAATGCTTTATTTATGTAAAATTACTTTATTAATATGTATAATATAATTAAAGAATAAATATTTGATGCATTATTTATAAATAATAAATCATGTCAAATTAAGTTTAGCATCCTGTAAATAAGTTATTAATATGTAAAATGAGGTTTAAAAAATCTTTAAAGGAATATCTAATGGCACAGTATACAGCAAATTGTTAATAATATATTAATATATAGTTTTATAATATTAATTTTAGTTTTATTTTCATTGTATATATAATATTACAGATTTATTTAAATTATTAGTCATTTAATTATTAACAATTTAATTATTTTTTTATTTATACAATTTGTATTATTATTTATAATAATATTAATAAATATTTTTAATGTATTAAATGTCATGTTATAATGTATAATGTAATTAAGCATCTACACATTGCTTTTAATTTTTTATAATGCAACAAAATATCTTTACAATGTGATATTTATAAGTTAATGCTTTATTTAAAATTACTATGAATATTTATAATAAAATTATAGAATAAATATTTGATGCGTTATTTATCAATAATAAGTAATGTCAAATTATATATATATATATATATATATATATACTCAAAACGAAGCAACTGTCATGAATCTTGTATGATTATTTTTTAAATATCGATATTCCGTTTTTGAGAATCGATACAGTATCGCCAAACTAAATATCGCGATACACACGTGTATCGATATTTTCTTACACCCTTAATATAATAAGGTGTCATTTGTTAATATTAGTTCATGCATTAACTAACATACATAAACAATGTGCAATACATTACAGTAATTATTCATTTTTGGTAGCGTTAGTAAATAAAGATACAGTTGTTTCGTCATTGTTTGTTCATATGAGTTCATAGTGCATTAACTAATGTTAGCAAACACAACTTTTGATTTTAATGATGCATTAGTAAATGCTATAATTAAGAATTTAATTTTAGTCTAAACCTAAATGAAATTAAATTTAAATCTAGAATCTAAATTAAGATTAATAAATTCTGTAGTTCATTCTTAGTTCATGTTGACTAATGAAGCTTATTGTAAGTGTTACCAATATACTAATACATAACATATTTGAGACTTAAATATTAACATACAAATGTAAAATATAAAAAAAAATATTTTTTTTTTTTCTATTATTTATGAAGTATTAATACTAGTAAGTGATTATGGTCATTTATTATTTATACTAATTTTAATTTAAAAAAATACAATTAATTAAAATTAAACAATAATAATAATAATTATAATAATAATAATAATAATAATAATAATAATGCTTCTGGATGCAATACATTACTGAGAATGTGGTGGTAAAATGTGTTTCATTTTATTGTTAAATATGACCTGAGCATTGGTGTGCGTTATTGTTGTATTTAAGGCCTTAGTACAGTTTGGTCATTATGAGTCCAGAATTTTTTTCCAAAATTATAGTTTATAAAAATTGGTTACACTTTACAATTAGGTTCATTAGTTAACATTAACTACATTATTTAACATGAACTAAGAATGAACAATACTTAGTTAATATTAATTTCAGCATTTACTAATGCATTATTAAAATCACAGTTGTGTTTGTTAACATGAGCTAATGAACTGTGAACTAACATGAACTAACACTGAACGACTGTATTTTTATTAACTAACATTAACAAAGATTAATAAATAGTGTAATGGATGTATTGTTCACTCATATAGCTAATACATTAACTCATGTAAAAAAAAATGACACATGATTGTAAAGTGTAAACTGTGAGAAATGTGATAACACACTATTTTTACACTTTCTACAGTACATGTCACAATCATAACTCATTGTGGGCAGTTGTCAAGGTGTAACTAAGTAGTTACGATTTATTTGCTCACATTGTGACACTCCAGCAGTAAATGACTTCTGGTAAAACAGACCTCAAACGTGGCCATATGCCTCAACTTCCTTGTCTTCAACTTCCTCCCATGCTTCTAGTGCTGATAAGAATGGCGTTATCTGTGCAGAGTGATGATTGCTTTTGCTGTGCATGTCAGTATTTGCTCATGATCTGAGGCCTTTTTGCATTCATTTTCTCTGTGTTTGTCTTCAGCCCACAGCCGAAGCCTTGAGAGGAGCCATTCAGCTCGGCATCGGGTACACGGTCGGCAATATGACCTCCAAACCAGACCGAGATGTTCTCATGCAAGACTTCTATGTCGTCGAGAGCGTCTTTCTACCGAGGTATTGTCGCACGCATATCGTGCTCGACACTTGACAGATGTAATATGTGGTTGCTATAGACTCACTATTCAAACACTGAGATACAATGACTCTGTTCCAAATGTCAACAGTTCTCTTGTAGTTATCAGTTTGTTTAATATCGTCTGCATAATTAATTAGTGCAGCTGAATAGCTTTTGTGATTGGTTGGAAATTGGTCGTTACCTAACAGTGCTGTATAGGATCACTAGGTTTTGAAACAAAGCTATACATTTTTTAAATATTGCGTCTTTTGTCTTTCAGTGAAGGCAGTAATTTGACTCCAGCTCATCATTATCCTGACTTTCGCTTTAAAAATTACGCTCCCTTGGCTTTCCGTTACTTTAGGGAGCTCTTTGGGATTAAACCAGATGATTATTTGGTAAGACCAAGAAACCACAGAAGACTTACTATTACAATCATGAAAGATGATGAAATGATTTGTTGGCAAGAATTGTGAAATTCTAAACAGTAAGCAGATCATTGTCAGAAAACAGTGAAAAAATATTATTTCATCTAGACATGTTACTGCTGAACTTTCAAAAAATCGTATTTGAAATAAGATTCAAAATGTTCAGTTAAAATGTAACAGTGATAAATCGGACACGCTAATGGGCTGAAAGTATAATTCATGTTTTATTTATTTAAAATAACTTACTAAATATGTATAATAATATTATACAATACATTTTTGAGGCATAATAAATATTTAAAATAAAGAATACATAATGCAAAATTAAGTTTAGCATCTTGTAAATTATATCAGTGCAAAGTCATAGAGACAAAAGATTCAATATGTCAGTATTATTCTTCTATTATTTATTATATATTAATATTTCATATGTATATATATATATATGTATATATATATATATAAATTATATAAAATAGTTTGTTGTATAACATTTCTATCATATATATATATATATATATATATATATATATAATAAAACTTTTTATATAATTATTCTTTATTTTATATTTAAAATTATATATATATATATATATATATATATATATATAATATTAATATTATTTAATACTTTTAATAAATTATGTTTCATGTTTTCATGCAAGTTTTAACTTGTCATATATATATACACATACATTTTATATATATATATATATATATATATATATATATATAAAACTAGTTTGTTGTATAACATTTCTATCATATATATATATAATAAAACTTTTTATATAATTTTTCTTTATTTTATATTTAAAATTTTATATTTAAAATATTAATATTATTTAATACTTATATTTAATTATTTAATATTTATATATATTTAAATATATATATATATATATATATATATATATGACAAAAAATTCACAAAAATTATATATATATATATATATATATAAAATAAAATATACTAAAATGAAATTATACACACACACACACATATATATACATATATATATATATATATATATATATAATATTATATTAATATTATTTAATACTTTTAATAAATTATATTTCATGTTTTCATGCAAGTTTTAACTTGTCATATATATATATGACTAAAATTACATAAAAATTATATATATAAAATAAAATATATTAAAATGAAATTATATACATACATTTATATATATATATATATCATGTTTTCATGCAAGTTTTAACTTGTCATATGATATTTATATATAAAATAAAATATATTAAAATGAAATTATATACATACATATATATATATATATATATACATACTACATGTAATGTATATATAATTGAAAAATGTATTATTTTATTTTATAAAACATTTATTTTATTTTATAGAATTTTTATTAATAATTATATTATTATTACATAGCATTTCATTTTTTTATTTAATTTTGTTTTTAATGAGTAGTCATTATAATGAATATTATTATTAAATATTTTCAAATATTTTTTAAATATTTCATTTTTTAATGCAAATTAAAAGCTTTTAATAGATATTTAATATTACAGATTTATTTATATTTTCAAAAACTATTTAATTTTATTAAATATTTATTTTTATTCTATTTTATACAATTTTTATTATTAATGAATATTTATTTTTAATATTATTAAGTATTTTTAATACATTACATTTCATATTTCCATGTAAGGTTCATATTAGCTGTATAGAATACAGCTTTCTTTCAATAATAATTTTAATAATGCACTTGTTTTTGTAGTTTTTGTTGAATCTGCATTAAAAATAATACATCTTTTTTATCCACAGTACTCAATTTGTAAAGAACCTCTGATCGAGCTGTCAAACCCCGGAGCAAGTAGTTCATGGTTTTACTTAACCAGTGATGACGAGTTTATCATAAAGACCGTGCAGCACAAAGAAGCTGAATTTCTACAGAAGCTGCTTCCAGGTTACTACATGGTGAGACACACAATCACCACAGTAATAAGGAAAAAACTGCACTATACACTGCTATCTTAATTCACTTACTCATATTTACAGTTATAATATTAATGTGAAAAACGAATATGGTTAATCATTCAACAGCACAATTACTTTACAGCTGTTTTATGGCCCTGTTTACTCTAAAAATACAGATCTGCACTACATATTAAAACACATTAACACAAAATATTAGTGCTGTCAGTTTAAAATGTTAATAAATAAATACTTTTTTTTTTAAGTGTGCAAAAATAATGCATTTAACATTAACACTGACAATTTTACAGTATTTTTTACACCAACAAATGCACTTTTCTAGAAAAAAACTGATCTGTCCTTCCTGATTACAGAATCTGAATCAGAACCCGAGGACCCTCTTACCGAAGTTTTACGGGCTGTACTGTATCCAGTGTGGCGGCGTTAATATCCGACTGGTGGTGATGAACAACGTTCTGCCTCGCTCTTTAAAAATGCACTACAAATATGATCTAAAAGGCTCCACTTACAAACGCAGAGCGTCACGGAAGGAGCGCGCCAAACCCTCCCCGACCTTCAAAGATCTGGACTTCCAGGAGATGCACGAAGGTCTTTACTTTGATGCAGACACGTACAACGCCTTGATGAAGACGCTTCAGAGAGATTGTCGCGTGAGTCGAGCTGTTGATCACAGCAGAACTCTTCAGTATTAAATGTGGTTTGTGGTTGTGATTTTCTTTTCTTTCTGTTTCAAAGGTGCTGGAAAGCTTTAAAATAATGGACTACAGTTTGCTGCTGGGCATCCATGTTCTGGACAGGAAGAAGATGAGGGGGAGAGGCGGCATAGGGGACAGTAAGCGTCAGGGTGGACAGAAGGTCCTGTACTCAACAGCACGCGAGTCAATTCAAGGAGACGGAAAAGTAGCCGAGTTTCTTCCCGACACCGATGACGACACGTGAGTGGAGCTGCACAGTTTGAAAACTACCAAAATCTATCCTTCAAAGTCATGTCATTCAATCCAAATATGCATATGTGACCCTGGACCACAGAACCAGTCTTATAATAATATTTGTAGCAATAGCCAACAATACATTGTATGGGTCAAAATGATTGATTTTTCTTTTATGCCAAAACTCATTAGGATATTAAGAAAGATCGTGTTCCATGAAGATATTTTGTACATTTCCTACCATAAATATATCAAAACTTAGTTTTTGGTTAGTAATATGCATTGCTAAGAACTTCATTTGGACAACTTTAAAGGTGATTTCTAAGTATTTAGATTTTTTTGCACCCTCACATTCCAGATTTTCAAATAGTGGAATATTGTTCTATCTTAACAAACCATAAATCAATTTTGGATGATGTATAAATCTACATTTCAAAAATGTGACCCTTATGACTGGTTTTGTGGTCCAGGGTCACAAATGTACACTACTATACAAATGTTTGGAGAAAGAAAAAAACATAATCCAATAATGTAGGAGCAGGAGAAACCACAACAGCTTTACATGAAACATGCGAAGACGATACCGAACAAAGGCGTGAGGAAACTGAGGGCATATAAATACACAGGCTGATGAGGAACTAAACAAGAAACAGGTGAATGTAATCAATGAACCAATGAGTAACTGTGGAAACAAAATAGCAAAGCCACTAGATGGCAAGCCTGCAGCCATTAGCCAAAAAAGCGTATGTGGGAAAGGAGACCAGAGGCCGTTTTCTTTAAATGGATGTCAATGGAAGAGAGGCTTCACTACGCTGAATAAACAGCTTTTTAGAGGAAATTGCTTATCATTTAATGAATCAACAGCCTATCTGCTAATCTTCAACATGTTTTACACTAAACAATACTTTTGGATAGAACTAGTTTTAGAGTTTACCACGAAAAAGAGAAGCCACTGACTTTTTGCGACAGGAGGGATTCGGCTTACGGCACTTCTCATTCATTCCTATGGTGTCCGTAAATGGCGACTGAGTGTCGCACAACTCTGACTGAAATTCAGTGACGTCAAAGCTGTAATGTGATTGGTTATTAAGAGATGTGATCCAAGTTAGTCATTACGCTTTCTTCAGTAGTAGGTAACAGACCCTCTCATCTCCCTATAGTAAGACGATCTCTAAAAGTAGCGTTAGAACAAAGGAAACAGGAACAAAACAGGAAAACAAGGCAATACAAAATAAAAGTCCATGAAAATGAAACTGAAACCAAAAAGGAACAAGACTAGAGTAAAGACAATAAATGGTTTCCATCCAAAGATGAAGCGAAAATTTTCAAAGTTTGCAAAAAATAAATAAATAAATAAATTAGGTTCAAGAGAAAAACAATGCTACGGCCACTTATTCTACTTTGAAAATGTGCATTCTGTGTCGGAATGTCTGTTGTGTTTTGGTCTGTGTGACTCCGCCCACTGCCAGTTTAACCAATAGTAATTCGACACCCCGGGTTGCCACTTAGTGGAAAACACAGCGTACTGAAGCCAGCAAACAAACTGTCTCAGAGATTGCAGATTCTAGTCAACCTCAAAAGCCTCAGCATCAATTTTAAAATATTAAACCTACGATAAATCAACTCATAAACTTGCCATGTAAGGCTCGTCGCCTTCCATTGTGCTTATTCCCATTGCGTGTCCTCAAACTGACGACCTACGTGAGCGCCACGTGTAAGGTGGAGAGGGCGGGAGAAACAATATTTAGAATTTGGACTGCAGTACCCATTTCAACCAGTAGTTGTCAATATTACAGTACCTACTTCACCTTTAATGTTCGATAGATCAGAATTTATTTGGCAAATGCATTGCCATCTCCCATTATTCACATTAATTATTTTTCAAAAACCACCTCAAGCAATTATAAAAATTTATTTGCAAATTAAAGGGATAGTTCACTCAAAAATTAAAATTTGATGTTTATCTGTTTATCCAAGATGTAGGTGACTTTGTTTTTTCAGTAGAGCAGAATCGAAGATTTTTAACTCAAACCGTTGCAGTCTGTCATATAATGGCAGTCAATGGGATCTACAGCTTTGAGAGTCAACAAAAACACACAGAGAAAACCAAATTAAACCCTGCGTCTCGTGAAGATACATTGAGATCTTAAGACATGAAACGGTCTGTGCAATAAACTGAACAGTATTTATATCATGTTTTACCTCTGATCCACCGTAATGTCCAACTGTCCTGAGCGCATTCACAACAGCCAGCGTGTGACACGTCAATGTTTTTTTGACTCTCAAAGCCGTGGATCCCGTTGACTGCCATTATATGGCATTATATATAAGACTGCGACGGTTTGAGTTAAAAATCTTTGTTTGTGTTCTACTGAAGAAACAAAGTCCCCTACATCTTGGATGCCCTGAGGGTAAGCAGATAAACATCACATTTTCATTTTTGGATGAACTATCTCTTTAAGGGATGTTTTCATTTTTCAAAATGAGGCATTACCATCACTCGTTCCGGATGTGATACTTCAAAATGCGCATAAAAACAGGGTGATGGAAACATATCCACTGTTACAAAAGATTTCAGTTCCAAAGAAATTCATCAAAGTATCTTGAAAATACAAATGTATCACAGTTTTCGCAAAAATATGAAGCCACAAATCTGTTTTCAACATTGATAATAGGGGAGAGCAGGGCACAAAGTAACACTTTTTGACTTTCTCAGATTATGCAAATCCACATGGGGTTTAGAGTATAATTTTTAATTTTGTCTAGTACAAGTATGTTGCTTTGTTTCATAATTACAGTGTGTACATTTTTCGTTTTTTAGCACAAAATAATGGAAGTGAAATGTGACAACGTGCCCCGTTGGTGGGATACTTTGTAACATCTGAGGGGCATGTTGTAACATGACCATATGCCAGCTTAAAATGTTATTTATTCTAATGAAAAAAATATATACAAGACAAACTAAAATAGTTTGTCAGTAAAATAACAATGTCATAACATTTTTCAAATAAAATAATGGCGTTACGAAAATACTTTTTTTCTGCCTTTTGATGTCAAAATCGGAATGCAAATAATTTTTTATAGAATACTGTCATCAAAGACACCAGTTGAAGCTAAACACAGATGTTTAAACGGACATACTATGGATAAAAACTGCTATGATTACTCTACTTTTAAAGCTTAAATTGGATTTAAACAATAGGTCTACATAATATTCACATATGCTGTTCATAGGGTTACAGCAGTTCTACAGTTACAGCATGAAACATTTTTACATAACATTTATTTATTTTATCTCACAATTCTGACTTTTTTCTCACAAATGCAAGTTTATATCTCCTAATTCAGACTGTATAACTCGATCTAACTCAAAAATAGTGAGTTTGTCAATTCTGAGGGGAAAAAGCCAGAAATGTGGGATATAAATTCCTATTCTGAGCCGAGGGGAAAACAGAGAATGACGAGTTGTTTTTCCTTATTTGAATTGTGAGATATAATATCGGAATTGCAAGGATAAAGTCAGATTTTGAAATATAAAATCAAATTTTTTTTATTCCATAGACTGCAAGATGAAAACCGTCATTTTCTGTCACCAAATAGGCTCCGCCCACAAAAAAAAACAATTTTTAATCTATAATTTTTTTAAATTTAACTATTTTGTACCATATCCGTGTAATTCTTTAGCCGTAAAGGCTATCTCTCCGGGGTTTTCTGCAACCATGATCCGCGCGCATCCCGCGCATGCTTTACATTTTGTGCAATAATAATTTCTGAACATTAAACATTGACTCAGTCTTTATTCATCAGTTTCTTGTGGTTTCTCATTAAATCTCATAAAGGTAAATAGTGTAAATTACATTGCTAATGTTATAGAATATACTAATAATAGTGAGGCAGATTGTAACGCAGTTACAGCGTTCCCCATCTGCGCAACTGGAATTTAAAACTGGTTAGTGTCTTCAAAACCCTCTAAGATGATAAATAACAAATTGGAGATTAAAATAATAGCAGATTTGTCTCATTTTAGCTTTGACCACAAGAATAAATGACATTTAAAAAAAATATTCACATAGAAAACTGTCCTTTATATTGTAATAATATTTCACAATATTACTGTTTTATTGTATTCTTTATCAAATTAATGCAGCTTTGGTGAGACGTCTTTCAAAAACATTACCATGCGTATGTTTCAGCACATTTTATAACTGACCTTGGATCAGTTTTAAAATAATCATGTGTTTTTGTTCTAGATTGGGCGGCATCCCTGCTAAACACAAAGACGAGAAGTTGCTGATCTTTTTGGGGATCATTGATATCCTGCAGTCCTACAGGTATGAATCACTTGACAAAAGACATTGACATTTGACTTTGTTATTTATTAATTCGACATTGTTATTATTGTTATTCATTGCTCCTGATGCAGATTGACCTTTAGTAATCTGAAAGGCATCTTAAATAAAGTGCATTATTATTTTTTTGTGTGTTTATCATTTACAAAATTACATAACCAGAAGTAGATCCAGCTACGATGTTCTTTCGCAAGACGCATGCAGTTCTGTTTATTAAGCACTATAGCGCCAAAAATTATGTACTGCAGCTTTATTATAAAAGATGAGCATAATTAATGAAGTATTCCATTAAAGCTGACTTAAATATTAAACACTGAACATTTCTGTCTTATATGTACAGATTTATAAAGAAGGTTGAGCACTCATGGAAGGCTCTTGTGCATGATGGTGTATGTATTTTCCTTTTTTACTGAAATATTCTTTTCTTATATACATCTATTTAAACTTTATAGTGATTTATGGCTCTTTGCTGTTTTGCATGCTAGGACACAGTATCTGTCCACAGACCTAATTTCTACGCTGACAGATTCCTGAAGTTCATGGGCACCACAGTATTTAAAAAGATTCACCGTAAGTTCAATGCTTGTTTATTATTTGCAGTGGAATTTGGGTTGAATGATTGTGATAATTTGACATGTTTTACACATCTCACCGTTACACATCTCACCTTTTCTCGCTTACTTTTAGCTCTCCGTGGTGCGTCCTCGAGAAAGAAGAAAAACTCTATCCAGTGTAGGTCGGCCTCACAGGAAGTTCTGTCGACTGTAAAAGAAGAGAGTCAAGACGAGAGGAGGGCACAAAGCCTCGAAAACCTCGATGATACAGGTACTTACTGAGAACTTTACTATTACACACTTTAAAATCATATAATAATAGATTTTTCCTTTAATAGTTCATCCCAAAAAATTGAGTTCTGTCATTATTTATTCACCCTCTTAACATTTCAGATTTGCACAATTTTCATTACTAAGTAAACTAAAATTGAAAATTAATCCATCTTTGTTGAAGACTATTTCATCCCTTAATTGTATTAAAAGTGCACTTATAGTTTACCTCAAATCTTTTATTATTTACAAAAAATTTATTTATGTCTTCAGTCGTGAAGAAATTATGTTTTTTGAGGAAAGCATTTCAGGATTTTTCTTCATATAATGGACTTCATTGGTGCCCCGATTTTAAACTTCCAAAATGTAGTTTAAATGCAGCTTCAAAGGCTCTAAACGATCCCAGCTGAGAAAGAAGGGTCTTATCTAGCGAAACGACATGTTATTTTTTTCTGAAAATAAAAATTTGTATACTTTTTAAGCACAAAAGCTTGTGTAGCACAGGCTCTGGGATGCGTGTCAGTAATGCTATGAATTAGTAATGGGTCGTTCTTGAACGATTCTTTAATTTTGAACGGATCTTCAATGTGATTCGGGAAGAACGAGTTGTCAGATAAGAGGTGAGGTGAGCTAATCATAGACTAAAGATCCAGGAAAACAATGAATGAATCTTTTCTGTTTCTTATAGCATTATAGTTTTGTCTTGTGTGTAGTGTGATCAACATTTGTGTAAGCAGTAGATGTGTTAGGAAAGTAACACGTAACATTTTAATTATATTTTGCTAAAATGAACGAAATGACTCGAAAAAAGTTTGTCTTACTCGCACTTTCTTAGTCTTTGCGCGTTCGCTTTGTAAACACTGGGTCTGTAGTTCCGCGTGAACTTTCTACGTGATTCAATAGTACGTAGCATCGTGAACGCACATCCCAGGCCTGTGCTACATTTTTTTACTTTTGTGCTTAAAAAGTATACAAAATTATTTTCTAAAAAAATGACCGATCATTTCACTAGATAAGCCCCTTCTTCCTCGTCTGGGATCATTTAGAGCCTTTGAAGCTGCATTTAATCTACATTTTGGAAGTTCAAAATCGGGGCACCAATGAAGTCCATTATATGGAGAAAAATCCTGAAATGTTTTCCTCAAAAAACATAATTTCTTCACAACTAAAGACAGAAAGACATGAACATCTCGGATGACAAGGGGGTGAGTAAATTATTTGTGAATTGTTGTTCTGGATGTGGACTTCTCTTTGATATAAAAAAAAAAAAACTTTTTATTGAAACATACAGGTTTCAATAAAATTGACATTAAAGTATATTTTAGTTTACCATAAATGCTTGTCAGTGCATTCAGCAGTACACTTTAACCATATTTCAAAGATAATAGAATATTATTAAGTGAGTCAAAAAATTGCAAACTAAGTTCAACTAATTGCATTTATTATACACTACCAGTCAAACCTTTTTGAACAGTAAGTTTTTGATGTTTTTTCTTTTGATTTCAAAGCTGAATTTTTAGCATCATTACTCCAGTCACATGATCTTTCAGTAATCATATTAATATTCTTACTCGCTGCTCAGAAACCATTTATTGTTATTATTATGTTGAAAACAGCTGAGTAGAATTTTTTCAGGTTTCTTTGATGAATAGAAAGCTCATAAGAACAGCATTTATCTGTAATAGAAATCTTTTGTAACATTATACATGTCTTTATCATCACTTTTAATCAATTTTTAAAAACATTATACTGACTGTTGCTTTTGAATGGTATAGTGTATAATGTTACAAACACTTTTTAATTGCTGATCTTTGGATCTTTCTAATCATCCAGACAAAATGTACTCAACTATTTTAAATATTGATGATATATAATAATAAAAATAATAATAAATGTTTCTTTCTGAACAGCAAATAAGCATATGAAAAGGATCATGTGACACTGAAGACTGAAGTAATGATGCTGAAAATTCAGCTTTGATCACAGGAATAAATTACATTTTCAAATATATTCAAATATAAAGCAGTTATTTGGTCTTTCCTGTTCCGTTCAACTACTACGTCATTGTTTAATCAATCACACCTGTCCTTGTCTGATTAACCTGTGTATTTAAGTTCGGTTGAGTTCCCCATTTGGTTGTTGGTTATTGTAAGTCACTTCATGTCATTCTATGTCTTTGTAAGTTGTGTTGTGTGTGGATTTCCTGCTGTTCCTGTTCCTATTGTGGATTATTTAATAAATGTGCATGTTCCTGATCTCCTCGTCCCTATTCCTTATTCCCCGCACATGACGCCCCGTGACAATTACTGCTTTTGCCATATTTTATATCAAATAAATGCAGGCTTGGTGAGCAGAAGAACAAAATTAAACTGGTAGTGTAAACTGATAATTTTGAAATATAACACACTATTTATGAAAATAAGTACAGTTTTTAAATTGCTAAAATTGTACTTTTGTTTCACAAGGGAGACCATTCAATACCATATTTTTACACATCCAAGATTGATCATTTCTTCCAACTCTGCTTCGTTTTAGCAGAAACGTGCTCCTCTCAGAAACCTGATGTCATTCCCAGCTCCACCAGACTCAACCCAGCGATTTCAGCCGCCACTATATCTTCAGCTTCCTCTCTAGATGATGTGAGACTTGAACCGCAAACAGATTCGGAAAACAGGTGTTTACCTACAAACACACACTTTCCCATCAGACGTATTAGTTCAGCTAAAAAGGTCTTTGTGAACTTCCATATTTCTTCACAGAGCTTCCTCTTCTTTTTTTTTTAGCTGAACACGATGTCATTGGCACATACCTTCTTGTTTGACTAACGTGTTTATTTTTTTCTCCTCAGAGATGATCGTAGGACGTCCAGTTCGACTCTTGCAATGGAGGATAGCACTTTTCCAGCTTCAAACTCACAGGCCAGCACGCCCGAGTCAGGTCTGGACGTCTACTTGGTCAGTAATCGTTGATGTTGGTTCTCACCAAATGACACACGATCAGAAGTTCCTCTGGAACTCAAACTCTTTTGTGTCAGTCGCTCCAGATCCGTGTTTGTGGCTCATATTGTTTTCTCTTTCAGTGATGCGTGAGGCCTTCTGAAGGGGACCAGATCGTCCAAACATACATAAGAGTGAGAAACAGCGGACGTGCTGTCTCACCCGCCACAATTTTGCACAACGGATATCTCTAGCTGCTAATACTGAGACTGAGAAAGGCCTTACGTTTGAGAGAATGGCAGAGCGATTGCCACACTATAGTACTGCAGTGCCTTACGCTGTCTGTGCACTTTGTACCTACTTGCAACCACAAGTTTGTTGTATAATTATAGTTACACTCCCTTTAGACCAGTGTGCTACAAGTTTCTCATAAACACACTGGTTGGTGTGCATCTTAAAGGCGTGATACCTGATTAACAGCATGTGTCATACAAAGAAATAGATTTATTATATCATAATCATGGTATAATTGTGAGCACTCCTGACTTGTATTGTGTGAGTAATGATTTCATTCATCAGATCATTACGGTACAGTGACCAGTACCAGAAGTTAGTAACCTTCGCAGTAGTAAACAGGGATTGAATGTTATGTTTGGTCATGTGATTTTGACACACAATCAGCATAATGTAATGACAGGGAGGCGGCGTGGATGTTATAATGGTAAATGTTACTTTGTGTAAAGATTTACATGGGTTTAGATGTTAAAAAAACGTAAATCTTTAGAGACTTTTTATAAAACGTATTTAAATGTATTTTGATTGGAGTAATATATGAATTAAATGTGCTTTTATGTAGAATGTTATGATGCTATTAAATGCTGTATCCTCATAAGAACTTCTCTACTTTTTCGGTTATGAATGAGCATCGCATGAATACATAGCAATCAATATAATATGCCTCAAGAAAATGTTTATTTTAAGTTATTTTAATGTTTATTCATGATTATTAAACGCACATTATGATTGCAGATATAATGTGTCTCACTGTGTTTTCACTACTTGCAATATTCATATACAATCCACTAGGGGGTGTTTTGGTGTAGTTTGTCTAGGACAAATGATACTTGAGTATGAGTTGTAGTATTTAATTTTTAAATACATTACCAGTCAAAAGTTTTTGATTTTTAATGTTGTTTAAAGATGTCTTTTCTGCTCAGCAAGCGCTTTATTATATATCCAAAATGCAGCAAAATATGTGTTTTATTGCAATACATGTTAAAATGCAATTTATTCCTCAGATCAAAGCTGAATTTTCAGCATCATTACTCCAGTCTTCAGTGTCACATGATTCTTCAGAAATCATTTTAATGCTGATTCGCTGCTCAAGAAACATTTATTATTATTGTCAATATTTAAAACAGTTATTATTTCAGGATTCTTCGCCTGATAGAAAGATCCATCGATCATCTTTTGTCAGTGTATTTTTTATTTATTTTTTTTTAGTTTCATTTTTTTGTAGGGGTGGAGAAATTATAGAAATTAATACTTTTTATTTAGCAAGGATGCTTTAAATTAATCAAAACTGATAATAAAGACATTTAAAATGTTACAAAAGATTTCTATTTTAGATAAATCCTGTTCTTCTGAACTTTCTATTCTTCAAAGAAACCTGAAAAAATTCTACTCAGCTGGTTTCAACATAATTATAATAATAAAATAATAAATGTTGTTTTTTGAGCAGCAAACCAGAATTTTATAATTATTTTTGAAGGATCATGTGACTGGATTAATGATGCTAAAATTCAGCTTTGGAAATTTATAAATAAATTATATTTAAAAATATATTCAAATAGAAAACAGTAATTTAAATAGTAATAATATTTCACATTTTTACTGTTTTTGCAGGATCTGTGAACACAGAAGAGACTTCTGTGTAAAAAACATTAAAACCCTACTGTTCAAAAACTTTTGACTGGTAGTGTATAGTAACGTAAAGACATTGCTTTCTTCAAACCAGTATATTATGTAAATTATATATTGTTTTACACATTTATTATTATTATTATTATTACAAGGAGTTAAAGGCCTTCTTAAGTTATAATATGCATATTTTTGGTCTTAAACCAAGAAAAAAAATATTGTATTAAAATAAAAATGTTGATTTGAGCAACACAATTCATCTGAAAAAAAAAAATAATAAAAATAAATGTATGTGATTAAAAATCATTTAAATATATAAAGACTGATCATGCAAATACTGACCATCACCATAAGCATATTTGAACAGAAAGATATTTGGAGTAACTTTAACTATATATTTTTACAAAGTTATCTCTTTAGCACAGTTTTTGTATATTTCAAATCACATCTGAATACTCACAATTATTACATCACAATGTAGCCTAAAAACATAATAAATATGACTAATGCATAGGATATAATTAACTGAATAATCATTTATTAAATGTATTTTTTATATATTTTATATTCTCTTATAACACAAGATTTCCAACAAAATTGATTAGTACGTTTTAGAAAGAGAAAACCATCTAGCCACAATAAAATACTTTTAAATCGTCAGACTTTAAAGATGACATATGTTTCATATGCGGTATGATTTAATACGCTAGTCAGATACGCACAGGTACGAGCGGCGCTGTCACGTGATTGGGAATGCGCCGTTTGGACTCACCTGCGCGTTCATGGACACGCCCATACCTGGAAGATTCAGGAAATCTGGGATTGTACACAGAATCGAGTTGTTCAGGCTTTCTTATTAAGTGTCCAGTCATATATAGAGCACACCAAACCCTGCGTGTTTCTGTCAGAGTTCATGGATCTTCAGAATCGGCGCATGTAAAGGTACGTGCTTTCGCTCTGAAGGAGTTTTGTTGTTTTTGTCGCATTTCCCTGTTGGCTGGTTTCGGTTGTCTATTGTTTAGCGGAGCAGACGGATTAAAACTTCAGTATTGTCATACGAACACAATACTGCTGCGTTTAGATAATGTTTACATTAATGTGAACTTCAATACAGACTTGTATTTAATTTTGTCCGTGCGGTAGCGTGTTTCAGGCCTACAGTGTGTCATTGTAAGACCAAGTGTTCACTGTCCTGCAGGTTTCTCACGAAACTTCAGTGATTTCCTCTCACGCGTAGTTTCATGTCATGACGCTGCAGTGTTGAGACTTGTAACTAAACCTATTTTACACATTTTTTATCTAAACAAACCTATTTTAATATTGAACGATTGTAAACACTTGAAAAACTAAGAAAAAGTATATGAGAAAGTAGTAGTTTCGCAGAGTTTTTGTACTATTTTCTAACAATAGAAAAGTTAACTACTTAATATTAACATTTATCTGCAACAACAGGAAATTATATCATAAAGAGGACACCTGAAGATCCTCACGACTCTGTCAAAGTCACTAAATCTAATAAAATATCAGATTTAAATGTTTAAAATATAAACTGTTTGTGTGTCTATCTACAGGTCAAAAGGTTTTTTATGTATGTTTGAATTAAGTCTGTTACGTTAATGCCTGTATTTATTTGCTTAAAAATACAGTAAAAATCATATTTTGAAACCATTGTAGCAGTAGTAGTTTTGCATAATTGTATTTTGTTTCATTTCTAGCAATTAACTTCTTAACAGTTAATTTTATCTGCCAAATCCGAGCACATAAATAAATAAATAAAAAATGCAACATAAAATGATATCATTAAAAGAACCACTGCAGACCCTTATGACTATAGTAAATTTGATAAAATATGATCTGTGATTATGATTTGTAGTATTTGATTTTTAAATGTAGTAATGTAAAGACGTGGCTTTCTTCAAAACCAGTATATTATGTGAATTTGATATTGCATTAAATATTTTTACTGTATTTTTATTCAAATAAATGCTGCTTTGGTGAGCAAAAAAAGAAGGAAAATTATAAGATCTTTTTTTTTTTGTTGTATTGCATATTAACATTTTTATTACAAGGAGATAAAGGCCTTTTTAAAGGAGAAAATGCATATTTTTGGTCACAAATACCACCATTCATGTGAAAACACAATTAATAGCTTATTAAAATAAATTCAAATAAGTTGATGTGATTAAAAAACATTGAATATAAAGATAGGGAAACTGATAATCCAAATACTGCTAGGTCTAAAGCGTATTTGAGCAAAATATTACATTACAAAATATTACAAAAAGTTACATACTTATTCCAAATGACCTCTTTAGCACAGTTTTTGTTTATTTCTAATCACTTTGGGCATTTATTAACATGTGAATACTCACAATTATTACAGTGTAGCCTGAAAATCATAATAAATATGATTAATGCACGGGATGTAATTAACTTAATGAATCATCTTTGAAAACATTAAAAGTATTTTTTTTTTATTGTGTTTTATAATCTGACTCTTATGTTAACATAATATTTCCTATAAGATTGACCACTATATTTCAGAAATAGGAAAGGGTCCACAACACAGTGCTTTTAAATCATCAGACTTTAAAGATGACATATGATCCATATGCGTTATGATTGAATCAGCTATTAAAAAAATTAAGCAGTTAATTTTTGTGTGTAACAATAGTAAAGTTAATCGCTTAACATTTACATTTATCTGCCAAATCTAAAAAACAAAACAAAACAAACAAACAAAAAAAAAAAACACATACAACAGGAAATTATATCATTAAGTGGACCCCTGAAGACACTACTGATATTTTAAATATCTGATTTTAATGTTTAAAATATAATATTTTCAACTTTTTCAATTTCAATTTTTTTTGTTTTTGAATGAAGTCTATTATGTTCATGGCTGTATTTATTTGTTTAAAAATACAGTAAAAAGTGTAATATTACGAAATATTATTGCAGTTCAAAATCTCTCTCTATTATTGCAGTTCAAAATGTCTGTGTTAATACACTTTAAAATACAATTTATTCCTGTGATCCAAAGAATTGAATTCAGATTGATTTGCTGCTCAAGAAACATGATTATCATCAATGGTGAACACAATTTTTTTTTTTCTGCTAAATGATTTATTTATTTATTTATTTATTTGTGGAAACTGCAAGACAAAACCATTCAAACATTTTGGGATTAAGATTTATAGTCTTACAAAAGATTTCTATTTCAAATCATTTGTATTAATCAAAGAGTCATCCAAAAAAAAACAGTAATAAATGTACTAGTTTCCATAAAAATATTAGATAGGAAAAACAACATTTTCAACATTCATAATAGAAGACCAATTATTAATAAATGAGCACAAATAATAACTGCTAAAAGTAAGCACTAAATCAGCATAAAATATTTTTACTGTATTTTTATTCAAATAAATGCTGCTTTGGTGAGCAAAAAAAAAAAAAAAAGAAGGAAAATTATAAGATTTTCCTTATTCCAAATTCTGATCTGTAATTAAATTGTACTTGGTAGTATATGACACATATACTGTGTTTAGTCGCACACCCCTAATGTATTACTGTCATTCGTCATGTCCAGGTGTGGAATGTGATGGACTCATAGTTTTGCACAGTGACTCACATGAGGACACAACATTTAGAAAAGAACAAATGACATTGCGGTTCCCCTTTCAGTCCTGCTGGTTGGGAAAATAAACCAATAATAAAACAACTGCTTCAGGCATCAAAAGTAATTTTATTTTTGAGTCCGGACCCTCTTTTTAACCTGACATGGTCCTTAAAGTCTTAAAGCCATACGTGCAGTTTGGCCAAAGTCACAACAATTGGAAATAAACAGCTTTTATTATAAACAGAGGTATTATTGCATATGCTTACTCAGTGATGCTCTCTGGGGTGTGATTGAATTTGATGATTGAATATACATCTGTCAGAGAATGGCAGTACATATGTGCATTGCATAATGTAGGCGTTGAATCTGCATGAGCCGAACACATGGGGAAGACTGCGGCTTACGCTGCCATGCTCCGCTTACGTAAAGGCATTAAAAGACTTGGACAGTAGTCGAAATGCATGAGAATACACTAAACCTGTGAATTTCTGACATTTAGGTTTACAACATAATGTTATGTGCTTACATGTACTATGAGCCCGTAGAATCACTAGACTAAAAATAGTGAACAGAAATTACTTTTGTTATGTCTGGTTTCATAATGCATTTGAGTGCTTAATCCACTTGAGCTGACTTTAGGGATTTTCTGAACTTTATGCTGTAAAATTCATTAGATGAGTGTTCTTAGAGAAATCTAAGTATATTCTCACAAGCCTTGTGAACGTTTCTAGATATTAAGAATCTTTTTATTTCATGAAGTTATTAATACTGGTACATTTTTGGTATCTTTTCAGGAATAATGTTCAGGATGAGACTTGTTTGAATATATGTTATTTAATGTGTCTGCCTGGATTCTAGGAAATCTACTAGTACTGGTGTTATGTAATGTTTGTAGGTGTATTTCAGAATGTGTTCAAGTTTGGACTGAGTCTGACATGCCTGAGCAGCTTTTACATTGTGTCGGAGTGGAGGACAAAGTTCATTTGTTCATGTAGGTCAACAGTTTGGAAGTACACTATACAGTATCAGCAGGATATGGCTGCTGGTGTATTTATTAGTAGTAAAGACTAGTGTTCATATTGTGTTTTGAACAAACCAAAGAGTCAAGTTTGGAGTGAAATGTGTGCTGCATGAATGATACATTAACGGGATAGTCCTACCAAAAATTAAAGTTTGGTCATAATTAGGGCTGAAACGATTCCTCGAGTACCTCAAATACAAAAAAATCATTGAGGCAAATTATTTGCCTCAAGGCTTTGTTTAGTCCATTTACTGTAACTATACAGAATACTGTGTTTCCCCACGGACCATTATTACTGACACACAAACGCTGGACATATTTAAGACCTTAAATTAATGGTGGTTAGTTATGATGTCCCTAAGTTAGCTATGGTTTGTGAAAGACTGAGTGCCATTTATGTTGACTGTCTCATTCCCTCTCAGTGATACACAGAAGGTTAGAAAGTTAATATAAAGTCAGTAAAGTTAAATAAAGTTAATAAAGTCAATATCAAACGAAGAGTACAAACATGATACTGACAAACATGATACTGATAATATTAAGTTAATATTAAGAGAATTACATTTTAGACGGCATATTGCCTCTATTTCGCCAACAAATAATCATTCCAAGCACAGCCACAGCACTGTTTTGTGTCTTTGAGCAACATGACAGTGTTTCGTTCTTGAACGAATCACCTGTTAAATGATTCATTTCAATCGCAATAACTCGCTTACTTAACAGTGACTTGCTGACACCTACTGGTGGTTTTGATTTGACATTTAAAGTATCTTCATTGTAAAAATACATGTAAATATCAGTATTCAGTGTTTTGTTTAAAGGGGTCATCAGATGCCCATTTTCCACAAGTTGATATGATTCTTTAGGGTCTTAATGAAAAGTCTCTAATATACTTTGGTTAAAAATTCTCAATGGTAGTGTAAAACAACACCCTTTTTACCTTGCCAAAATCAGCTCTGCAAAAATCATCCCATTCAGAGGGGTTGTTCCTTTAAATGCAAATTAGCTCTGCTCGCCCCGCCCCTCTCTTCTCTCTGTGGAGTGACGAGCTGCTCAGAGAGATTATTTACTTTAGCCGCATTTAACACATTTAGCCGTGAAACTTGCTAACTAGCACAATATTAGGAAAGGTGATTGCAGAGATTCATAAAAAAACCCTTATACTCACTTCTGCTGTAAGTGAAGCTGGATCACGAATGATTAGCGCGAACATAGACAGATATATGTAGATCAGGAGGCGCATTCCCTTCACAAACAAACGTAATCTACTGCATCTTCAGCGGCTCAGATGTCGGGAGTAAATGACGACCACTATGTTCATTATTACATCCAGCAACACAACACCTCAATCGCTCAATCAGAGATATTCTTGTCTAACTTACATCACCGTTCCGACATCGAAACAATGGAGGTCAGACTGTGACTGTGGTCTGAGGTAAGACGCTCATGTCAATCAACTGTCGTGGGAGCGGCCTCTGTGGATGTGATGCCTGTCAGCATCTGAGAATGGCTCGATTTGAAAAAGGGGATATTATTTTTACAGATTAATTAAAAACCACTGCATGGATTTTTATCATTATAGGGCAGATTTATACATACACTGACAACACACATTAATGTTCAAACAACATGAAAAAGTGAACTTTGCACCCGATGACCCCTTTAAAATAACAAAATATTATTTATGCATTTGTAACTACAAGTTAAATGCATTCATGTCCCTCTGAGCTGAATTAAATAGTGGGTAAATAGGCCTACATCTAAATACCTCAATTTCTTGATTTATGCATTCATTTTAGGTTGTAATGTTGTTTACCTTTTTCTAAAGTAATGTGAAATTAATTTTTGTATTTTTATACATTTATATGTATATATATGTATATATGTATTTGCATTTTGAAGGTAATTTGGCAAAAAAAATGCATTAAATGGGTTTAGTTTTCATGGTTACAAATGTATGCAATTTCAGCAATAAAAATATTACTTTTTCTAAAAGGGAAACAAATTAGTTGTTTATTTTAGGAAGCCTATCTTATTTTCTCTTGTATATTTAGTATTGCTCTTTAATAAAGAAAAATGACTTATTATCCGATTAATCGACAGAATAATCTGTAGAATACTCGATTACTAAATAATCGATAGCTACAGCCCTAGTCATAATTTTTATTTTTTATTTTTTTCTCTGTTCTGTGGAACATAAAAGAATATTATTTGTGAACCTGGACCCCAAAACCAGTCATAAGGGTATTTTTTTTTCAATAGAGATTTATACATAATCTGAAAGGTGAATGAATAAGCTTTCCATTGATGTATTGATTTGTGGGACAATATTTGGCTGAAATACAACTATATGAAAATCTAGAATCTGAGGGTGCAAAAAAATCAAAATATTGTGAAAATCACATTTAAAGTTGTCTTAGCAAGTTCTTAGCAATGCATATTGCTAATCAAAAATTAGTTTTGATATATTTACAGAAGGAAATTTACAAAATATCTTAATGGAACATGATCTTTACTTAATATCCTAATGATTTTTCGCATGAAAGAAAATTCTATATCTATATTGTGACCCATACAATTAATTGTTGGCTATTGCTGCAAATATACCCATGTAACCTATGACTGGTTTTGTGGTCCAGGGTCACATTTATATTTTGAAAAATAATATTTAGTCAGCAGTCACCAAAAATTATTTGGTTACCAACTTTCCTAAAAAATATTTAATCGTTTTTTTTTTAGAATGTTGGTGACCAAATTTGATGGATAAAAAGATGTTTTTGAAAATGTCCTCTTTCATGTTCCATGGAAAAAAGTTATGGAAAACAGAAGGGTAAATAAACCATTTATGTGAACTGTCCCTTTCAATTGTGTGGGTTGTTGAGGAAAGATGCACATCTGCTTTTCTAAATGGTTTGACATATAATTAAAAAAAAAGTATATTTCGCCAGTGTTGTTAAATGAGTCTCTTCAACTGCTGTAGTGTGCAGTGGTTACACCAGCGGTGATATTCTATAAGTGCTATTATTATGTCTAATGTAAGTGTAATGAGAGCCGTAGGCGTATGCAGACGTATGCAGGTTTCAGCATGTAATGTTGACTGTACCATTTGTAGAATGGGATTCAGCTGCCATTTGTGTTGGTATTGAATGGGGCTTTGATTCATGTTTGTTTACTTAATAGATTGCTATTACTTACCAAAAATAGTTTTGTTTGCTTTTACAAAATCTTGGTTTATGATCACATCTAACAGAGAGGATACAGAAATGTTGTGCTCATTATAGCTATCAGTGTTGTTTTTTCAGTGGATGATGCCAGTATATTCTAAAAAGTCATGTTGATGACAATTACAATCAAATTAAAACTATATTTGTGTGAATTTTAACAAAATTCACAAAGATTACAAACAGAAAATCCATAACAAGGCAACCTTCTGTGGAGCCAACACTGTAAACATTGAGTTTAATTTTAACTATAAAAAATGTAAAAACGCTACAGGGGGAAAAAAATACTGTTAATATGTGAACAGTAAGCTCCCATGCTATATACAAGGAAAAACTGTAACTGTACCAGATATTTCATGTAATTTTACAGTAAAATGCTCTAATGGTGTTTTGTGTTTGCGTGAATGACTGTGGTGAAATGTGCAAATTCTATGTATTAGTATATACTAAAAACTGTACTATACTGTACTAAAAATCATGTGGCTTTCTCTTTTACCACCTGCATTATTATAATGGATGTCAGAATAAGTTAACTTTACTGGTTAACTTTCAAAGTTTGTAAATTTGTTTTGTACTGTAAAATTTACAGATTGTTCAGTAAACATTTTTGTGTGTTATTTACAAAATTGTTCTTGCAACCCCAGCTGCCAAAATTATTTTGTAAAAATTACAGTTTTTTTTTTTTTCAAAAGTGTAGTTTCTAAATGTATTGGTCAATTATTGGAAATTCCTTAAAAATTCATTTTATTTATTTTATTCTACATACAAGCTTAGTTTCTTTCGAAAATGTTGCTCAAATATTATCCTAATATATCTGAGATGGTTACGAAGATACATGTAAGACTTTTTTAAAATTGATTATTGACAATATATTTGTGACGAGTTCTGAAAGTTGTAATGGTTTGATGTACTTATTTGGCTATTACATATATTGAAGTCATTAGAGTTGTTTTGCGAGTGCAACCCTTTCTCATATGTTTGACTTGCAAATAGTTAAAATGTAAATAATTTTTTTAAAACGTAACACTTCGCGCTGCACAGAGCGGGACACTTCAAAGGCGGATTTAAAAAATCGACAGCATAACCGTGTGTCCAGTATACTGTAGTGCATGTTTTCATTACTAAGTGATGAATTTGTTGACTAGATGCTGCATTACTGGAGAAAGGACAGCAGTATACTTTTACCCGTTTGGTGATCAAGTGTTGTAGACCACCGCTTGAATTGAATGCGACACGTCCAGTGTGTGTGATACTGGATAGCTCCGAGTTCTTCTAGACACGGCGCTGCACTTTTGCCCTTTGTGTGACTAACACATTTTTATATTTTGATTAGATAACCACAAATGTTCTAGAATAGAAGCAGTTAAATTGTGAAAGTACACAATATCCATATGTATGTAATTTCAAAGATGGCCATCTTCAGCTTGATTGTTGTTGTAATGGTAACACTTTACAATATGAGTCCATTTGTAACATTAAGACTGATAAAAGCTGTAGAATAGAAGTATTGTTCCTTGAGGGTGTTAATTTTAACATTTACTGATATATTTTAAATTTTAGTTGCTTTTGTTAATATTAATGACAGAACTATGAAGAACTATCGATAATGATCAATATATAAATATTTTTATTCATTTACAAAGTATGGTTCAGTAGGCTACTTTTTTTTTTTAATAGTAGAGCTCTATTTATTTTCCATTCAGTAGCAATTTTAAAAACTATCAGTCAATTAATCGGTATCGGCCAGTGTGGTCCAACCTAGTTATCGGTATCGGTAAAATCCAATATCGGTCGACCTCTACTTTGTAAACACTGGGCTGGTACTTATGCAGCAATGTAGGACGATTTTGAAGTTGGGAAAGAAAAGGAGATAGGAGTTTTTCAAAATACCCTAACTGTCTTAGTTCATGCAGACTTAGACAAGACGAGCATTTGAGGTTAAAAAGTATATAAATTGTAAATTTGTTTAAAAAAAAAAAAAAACTGATTGTTTTGCTAGATAAGACCCTTCTTCCTCGGCTGGGATCGTTTAGAGCAGGGGTGGCGCGAACTCCAGTCCTGGAGAGTTCAGCTCCAACCCTAATTAAAACTCGATTAGCTTGTTCATGTGCGTTTGATTAGGGTTGATGCAAAACTATGCAGGGCTGCGGCTCTTCAGGACCGACGTTCACCACCCCTGGTTTAGAGCCATTTGAAGCTGCATTTAAACTGCATTTTGGAAGTTCAAACATGGGAAGTAGAATTCCACAATATGGAGAAAAAAATCTGGAATGTTTTCCTCAAGAAACATAATCTTTATTGACTGAAGAAAGAAAGACATGAACATCTTGGATGACAAGGGGATGAGTAAATTATCTTTACATTTTTGTTCTGGAAGTGGACCTTTCCTTTAAGGCAGCTGCTGAACGTAAGTTTTTAAGTTGAAACTGGTGAAAATTTTTACAGTGTGCTAGTCTGCCAACACAAAACACCACAACATAATAATAATAATAATAATAATCCCGTTTCTGGTCTGGCATCTTAACTGATGAATTTTAGTAATTTTTGCAGTTGAGTGGGCATTACCAGAGCTGCTCTGTCAAAACGTGACTTGTCAAAACACGCCCCCACACATTTGACAAAACATAACATTTGTAACCAAACCTAAAAATAGTCGGTTTCATTTGCAGGGCTTTAGGTGATTTGGTTGAGTGTAGAGGGGATTTTAGAGCCCATGCACTATGGCAGCGCAATCCCCTCCTGCCCATAATCCAGTGCCCAAACCACTGGACGATAATGTCATCACGTACTAAGTGGAGGAAAAAACCTGGAAGCCGGGTTACTCCATCCCTGCGCTAAAGTAACACCATGAAAATCATCTCTAGGGTGTTCTGTTTGCGAATGGACAAATGGTGTACATATGTGTGCATGTATTCGTGAGGGCGGATGGGTGATAATGGGTGCAGGCTAAGCCAGCAGTGGCGGAGGGATTACAGAGAAACGGGCCAGGGTGCATCCATGATCTGTCACGGCTTAGTACCACAATTATCCCCCCTCACAGCATTTTCATTAGACTAATGTTTGAGATCTCCAGAATTATGTAAGAGTGACGCTCTTCCAGCCTGCCCAACGTGGTCGTTGTTTTCTCTCTCTCTCTTTTCCCTCTCTTGTCCTACGAGGAGAACGAAATGGGCATCTACGAAATTCCACAGGACCGATTCACTACTGCAGTGACGGGTCTAATAGAAAAATGATTTGCTGCTTTAAATGAGATTATTCTTAGCTTGTCAGTGATGTAGTGACATTATAGTTGGTAAAACGGAGAGGATAAGTGTCGCTGAGAGCCTGTGTAGATCGGAGAAGAACCAGAGAACTTTTAAGATGAAGTACAAGAAATTCATCACCATCATGCAAGCGGCCGTCGGGATCGCGCCTCTCAACAAGCGTGAGCTGCTGCCGCCCGGCCGGAGGTTGTGGAGACCCTCGGGGTGAGTTATGTAGAAGATACTAGGGAGAAAAAGCGGGAAATTTACATTTGATGATGTTCATGACAGGCCTAGCTGGTACATTGGTGTGTTTGAGTATATGTTGATCATTCTGTACTACAATTGCTCTGTGACATGATCCTGGAAAGTATTTGAGTTGTTTAATAGTACCTGAGCAATCAGTTTTGCTCAACACTGAATTCTGGGTAGTACCTGGTAAACCCCATGCTAAGTATTAAACTTTGAAACATAGCTCATCATTGCATTGTTTGTGCTTCAGACGTGAGTGATATCTCAAATCATGTAACTTGTTGAGGAGAGGTGTGCTATTTGCTATTTCTTGTGACTGACTGATATATATGTATATATATATGCAGCATAAGAATGGACAGAAACACTCATTATTCGATACGCAATATGCTTCATAAATCACAATTCAATACACCGCAGATTATATCATAATAAGATCGTGATCGGAAATGTACCAAATGTTGAAATGTAACAATAAAATCCAAAATCAATAGTTTTAATGCTAAAAGTACATTTAGGCATCACAATACTATACAATATGGATATTTATTCTGAGATTTGCTAAAGATCGCATATAACTGTTTTTGAATTAACTTTAAGGGTGTTGTATTTGTGTTATATTGTACACTTTAAATGAACAAAACCCAGTTCAGTTAAAGTAAGTCAGAATGGGAACCAGCTGTAATTGATGTTTTTGGTGTTTACAGTGTAAAACTTAAAAGGGAACTCAGTCAAACCACAAAAGGACCCAAAACTAATGTTTGTGTGTGGGTCGTTTTGTGGTTTGAAGCCGATAAATAAAAAAGTGCACATAAGCACTATGGTGAAATTGCACATGCCTACGTAGTTTTTTTTTTTTTTTTTTTTTTTTCCCATGTAAGTAAAGAATGTGACAATGTTTACATGTGCCAAATACAAAATCCCTTGGACAAGCAAAATTACATATATAAAATATATTTATTTGAATCAGCAAATGGAGTTTTTATCTCTAGCCACCACAATGTCTAAAGACCTGCATAAATAAAACTGTGATATAGACATATTAGTTCAATATTATCTCAGCCTCACACATTCAGAGATTCATCATAAAACTGAACCCCAACTTTTTTTTTTTTTTTTTTTTTTTTTTTTTTTTTTATGCAACCGACTTCATGAGTTCCAATGCAAAAACCTCTAGAAGCCATCTTGGTCAAAAATGAGATAACAATACTGAGTAAATGCTCTCCACACATAGTACATGTTCATCAAGTACTTTCACTTCAAATGCACGAAATACAAGCCTAACCCCATTCAGAACTACCAGTACTTATATAGAAACCTATACATAGTAGCAAGGAAGAAATGCTAATTTTAAAGAAAAATGTCAGACGTACTTACACTCTTTTGCATCTGAACTCTTCACATATATATATATATATATATATATGCTTCATAAGTCACAATTCAATACACCACAGATCAGATCATATCGTAATTAGATCGTGATCGGAAATGTACCAAACATGGAAATGTAACAATAAAATCTAAAATTAATAGTTTTAATGCTAAAAGTACATTTAGGCATCGCAATACTATACAATATGGATATTTATTCTGGGATTTGCTAAAGATCGCATATAACTGTTTTTGAATTAACTTTAAGGGTGTTGTATTTGTGTTATATTGTGCACTTTAAATGAACAAAACCCAGTTCGGTTAAAGTAAGTCAGAATGGGAACCAGCTGTAATTGACTTTAGTGTTTTTGGTGTTTACAATGTAAAACTTAAAAGGGAACTCAGTCAAACCAAGTAGCAGTTTCTATATATAGAGAGAGAGACAGAGATGTCATATGCATGCCTACTTAGTAACGCAAGGCTTTTAAATATACAGTGTTGTGAAACTGCAATTGTTACAGTATACCAATATATAGTTGGCACAGCCCTAGTTGACATACCCTTTAGTCATACTAGTCACCAGAATATCATAGGCTGTGTCCGAATATGCCATTTTCTCTACTATACAGCATGTGAAAAGCATTGCATCAACTCAGCAGTATGTCCAAATCTGTAAAATAAATAAAATGGTGGACAAAAATGTATCCAGATGACCTCCTACTAACAGCAAGATTCTGAAGTTTGCATCTGATAGACACTTCACTATCCCAAAACTGACACTACTAACACTTTAGGTCATGAGACAATAACAACATGGTGGATGTAGTACAACAGTTGCGAAGTAAGGCAGTATTTCAGACACAGCCATAAAGGTGGGTTCTTTGGGTTTAGCACCTAAAGTGTACATATTAGTACTTAATTAGTGCATATTAGTATCCTCTGTAAGAGTACCGCCCCAGTCACAGCTTTTATTCCTGAGTGTGTTTGTGTGGCCTTCTGACACATCTAGGCTTAAGACTATCAATGAAAACTCAGATATCACTAGCGAGTTATGCAGGGACAAGAACGTCTTCTTTTTTTTTTTTTTAGGATGTCTTATTCAGAAATCTAGTTCCTATAGTCCTAATTAGCTGAAACAGTTTCTTGAACCTGAGGACTTGCATTACTGAAACATTAGTTTGCCTATTATTCCTGCTGGCAAAGAGCAGTTATGCTGAACGGTGCAGTTAATAATTACAAGTTTCTTGCCAAGGAGATCGAGTGTACTCCATTCAGAGCAGGTGCTTACACTAGCAATAGTTTTGATGTGTTTTGTGAATCACAATACTGTCTCTTTATGTATTCAAAGCACTTTTGTTAAGCTTGGGGACTATTTTCTTGTCAGGCTTAGCTACAACAAAACATAAAGCATGATCAGGTGTAATTGCAGGGATAGATATTTTATTTACATGCACACATACTAACATTTAGTAAACATGTTTTAGCTATTAACAGATCAACCAGATCAACTTTCAAATGAGTACTGTACATACTGACTTGTGGTTATGTGATTAGGACTCAGGCTGTGTGAGAAATAATGATTAATTCTTGGTTTTACTCTGAAAATCTCTCTAGATGTAGCTGGTTTTACACTGAATCGTTTGTTGTTGTTGTTGACGCATAAGAATGTGTGATCAGTGTTTTTAACTAAAAATGTCTTTTTACAGTGACCAGTCCAACCAGATAGAGTTATTCCGGTCAAGTCGCTCCAAAAGGTTTTCCCTGACCCACGAAGCTCAGTATTTGTATCTGCGACGCCTCTCTGCACCCAGCTACCCAGCCCTTTTACAGGTACTGCACTTTACAAAGTTTCTCATGAAAACATAGTAATTATTCTTAAAACTTTCCCGTGTTGACATGTATTTTGTATTCAAACAAGAACGTGGGATTGATATATACACCAAATGCACCAAACAAAAATCTGCTGTTATGTGTTTTACGAGTTTAAATAAATTATATTATATTGGGTTTTATTTTAAAAAAAAAATAATAATAATGAATGAATTTTTTAATTATTATTAAATCAGTCATAAGTAGCATGGGTATATTTGTAGCAATAGCCAATACACCGTATGGGCCAAAATTATTGATTTTTCTTTAATGGCAAAAATCATTAGGATATTAAGTAACGATCATGTTCCATGAAGATATTTTGTAAATTTTCTACTGTAAATATATCAAATATATCATATTTTGATTAGTAATATGCATTGCTAAGGACTTGGACATTACTTAAAGGTGATTTGTCTAAATAGCTTTTTTTTGTTTTTGTTTTTTTTGTTTTTTGGGGGGGTTTTTTGCACCCTCAGATTCTAGATTTTTGGCCAAATGTTGTCCTATCCTAACAAACCATACATCAATGGAAATTTTATTTATTTGAAAATTTTGAAAAATTGACCCTTATGACTGGTTTTGTTGTCCAGGGTCACA
The DNA here is from genome assembly GCF_022985175.1 of Labeo rohita. NCBI lineage: Eukaryota > Metazoa > Chordata > Actinopteri > Cypriniformes > Cyprinidae > Labeo > Labeo rohita. The sequence continues at coordinate 20,241,028 of NC_066878.1, forward strand.
TATATAGAATGTTTATATTTATCTTTTAATTGTTTATCTAATATTGTTTTCTTATCGTATTTATTATTCTAACATATAAAATATTTGGCCACTCGCAATAGATAGATAGATAGATCGTTTTTTGCTTTCAAATATACAAATTATGAAGAGGAACTGACATCATTCTATTTTTAAGAGGAAGTTTAAAAGTCAGAAGTTCAACTCTTTATCTTATGCATTATCTTATGCTTGAAAAGATTTCTCAGGTATATTTACCATCACAAAACAGACAAGAACATTGTTTATTTAGTGGGCCTATTTGTAGAAAAGTTAATGTTGTTGACTCTTAAATGCTAATGATAGGAGCTTGTACTGAAAAATATGAACTTACGAATATGAAATGTAAACATTTTGTCTTTCAAATGCACCAGTGTGTGTATGAAAGAGGGAGAAATTACAGTCATGTTGCTTTAATGTATTTCACCATTGTATACTGTAGTACTTTGTATGGTAGTACTATGTTTTTGTTTTTTTTTGTCCAGTGTGGTCACTCTTTTTAATGTGAAGCAAGTTATGTTACATATTAACAGTCATTCTCAGTCTGATTGTAAGTACAGTAAAATTTGCTTGTTTGCTGTTAATGCATTCGTTTGGATGCCTTTTAGGGCCGTTGTGAAATATAAACCTCTAGTTCCACCACTTTGTGTGCTTATTTTAATTATACCATGCTGAATCTTTTAAATAAAGCGTTAGCATGTCCAGTGTGTCCAGTGCCCATTTTAGAAACTCGGTGAACCGGAGAAACAACTTTTGGACACAGACATGTGTCTCTAATGGCACGGGACAACTGTTTATCCACATTTTTCTTCCCTGTAAGAGTGGGCGTGGCCATTTGTAAATGTTATGGGCCTGGGTTTCAGTCTCATCTGCATCCAGCTACAAAAGAGTTTGTTTTGCTACTTTATATTGAAAATTGGTGTCACTTACCATGTTATTTTAATTTATTATCATAATTATGAACACTTTGTAGTGCAAACAGTTTTACTGTTTACTGCATTTTGTTATTCTTCACGTTATTTCGCCTATAGGCTTACTTTGGCGTTGATGAAAAAGGTTGATAGCGAAAGACGTTGTAATCTTTACCACCACAGCAATGCGTCGTCTGTAAAATTACGACAGGATTAAAATCACAGAAATGCTCTTGTAGTTATTACCTTACCCTACATCTCCAAGTAAAACTAATCCCTTCCGAGCAGGGCTTTAGGGAGTTTGGAATTTCAAACGTCTTAAACATTAGAGAGTTTATCCCATTGAAAAAATAAGAACCCTACAGTGTGGAAGACTTGACTTATGAATATTAATTACGTACGCTACGTGCCTGGAAGCCTGGAAGCGTTAGTAAGGTTGCTAAGCAATGCCAGCGCGTCCTAATTGATATTCATGATCTCCGCTGGTTTGAGGGATTTTGGAATCGTCCATTTTACCTCATAGGGTACGCCATGAAAGAAATGCAGCATTGCTTGTTGATTAAGTCCTTAAATCACGTTTAACCACGTATAGCGACAAGGTAAAGTAAATGTCATGTGAATAAAGAGGTATTAGTCGCAGATTCAGTAGAGGTTAAAATGCTTTGGTTAATATTACCACCCCCAGCGATGTATTGGTACGTTCGGGATTTACAGTACAATAGTTTAAATGTTTGGGCGCTCGTGTTGTCGCTATTCAGAGGTTTCGGAGTTATTAGCTACACGGTTTATTTACTTATCATGAAATATTAAACTCTTTCTTTCAAGTAAACAGCTTTATTTTATAGTTTAGCCTTAGTGCGGTTTGCGAGATGCCCGTTGTTGTGGAGAGGCGGCTTTTTCTGAGTAGAAATGTTAAGGACTACTATTGTCATGTGAGTACTGTTAAAACTTGTTCAGTTCGCTTATTTTAACTTCACAGAGTTTAAGTTTTAGCTTAAAAACTTTTCTGAAGTGCACACTTTGTTTCTGTTACTGTCCACCTCACATGGACAACCACCTGCTTCCTATAAAATTACAATATAGTACGTCGATATAACACAGACGATTTCGCTAGATGTGCACAACAGTGGTCCAGAAGCACTTCCTGTTTTTTTTTTTTTTTTTTTTTTTTTGTTTGTTTTATTTCACATATACAAATACATCTTAAAGGTGCTAATGTAACATTTTCATCCAGTCAAATGTTATGTTGGTTGTAATTTTTTGTGATGTTTGTGTAAAGTAAAAAAAAAAAAAAAAGAAACAGGAAGTGTGGGGGCCAGTATGTTTACATCTGATTAAATGGTCTATAAACCAAATTATAAGGACAACTGTTTTCCATCGCAAGCGACATTTAATGAATACAATGAGCTATATAAAATCTAAACTCTTTTGTGAAGTAGAACCACTGTTTTTAAAATAATTCACGTATAAATTGGAGTAAATCAAGTAAATGCTGGAGGACTATTTTAATGAATATAAAAAAGTAGTTAAGAAGACTTTTTTTTTTTTAAGTATCACCAGCAGAGGGACCACCACACCAGTTTTACATTGACATCAGAATGTGTGACAACCTACAACACTTAATAATACAGAATTATTTTAGCTGTAACTATATGTAAAATTAATTTTAGGTCATTTTCTTGTCCATTAGTCTTTTTTACACCAAACTGAACAAATCCCCCCCAGAGAGCAGCTCAGAAGAGCTCAGTCTTCCCCTTCCATGTTTAGACTTCTTTACCCAGACCGTGATCCTGGATTGGATTTTTGCACTTTATTGTAATGTTCATCATAAATCTCTTATGCATCACCTGTAATAAGACTACACTAGAAACATATATGTTGGGACTTGGATTGAAAGCCGTCGTTGACTGATTTCAGTCTTTTTGAGGGACACAGACAGCTAAAGCTGCTTATCTATAATGCAGAGGGAGTTCTGTCTGCTGCTGCTGTCTGCACTCATTGTGCCTGTTCTGTCTAACTGCACACTGCATACGCTTCAGTTTGTTTTCTGATGGCTCAGCAATGGTATACCTTGCTTGGTTGGACTGAAAATGCTTAAAAATTTAAGCTACTATGTCCATAAGAAGTATACACTATATTGTAGTTTTAAGATTATGTATGTAACTGAAGATTTTTGCTTCTGTTGTTGTTTTTGGTCCTTGCTGCACAGAAAGATCCTGCCAGTATGATACTGATTAGTATCACAGCTCAAAAAATACTTTTTCTGTCCAGGCAGTGTTTATCCAAAGTGTTGACTTATACTTCGTACACTACCGTTCAAAAGTTTGGGGTCAGTACATTTTTATTGTTTCTTTTTTTTTTTTTTTTTTTTTTTTTTTTAAGAAATTAATACTTTTATTCACCAAGGATGTATTAAGTTAATAATTAAAAGTTTATTAAAAGTTCATAATAAATAATTTACATTGTTATAAAATATTTATATTTTGAATAAACACTGTACTTTTTAAACTTATTCATGAAAGAATCCTGAAAAAAAAAAAAAAAAAAAAAATCACAGGTTCCAAAAAATATTTGGCAGCACAACTGTTGATATTATCCAACACTGATCATTCTAATAATAAATCCGCATATTAGAATGATTTCTGAAGGATCATGTGACACTTAAGACTGGAGTAACAGCTGATAAAAATTCAGCTTTTCATCACAGGAATAAATTCTATTTTAAAGTATGTTAAAATAAAAACGTTATTTTATATTGTAAAAACATTTTGCAATATTACTGTTTTTTTTTCTATATTTTTAATCAAATAAACGCAGCCTTGATGAGCATAAGAGACTTCTTCAAAGACTATTACAAGTCTTACTGACCCCAAACTTTTGAACGGTAGTGTATATCTTCTTGTTGCCTTTCGGCAGAAGTCCTCTTTATTTTTATTATTGTTTTTTTAAAGGTTGTATTGTGGTTCTTCCTGCAGCACATCAGGTCAGTTTTGAGCAAATTCATGGTTGTTTTTTAACACAGTCATTGATTTTCCTTATATCTGCTGGGATTGCTCATTGGTCCTCATGGGCTCATGTTCTTTTGCTTGGAAATTGCAGGTGTATTCCTTTAAATTTCAAATTGTCTGACTTTGTTGTATTTCTGTGGCTTGGAAACAACTTGTTAGTGTCCAAGCAGTGAGTTAGTGTCCTTTTCTCATTCAATTTACCAAATTACAAAGATCCTTTTTTTTTTAATTACATTGATGAAAAATTCTTGTATCCATCAACATCTTTCTTGATTCCACCATCATCAGTAAAAGTGGAAGTGTTTTTTTTTTCTTTCCAAGTTCAAGTTGTATACAAGTTATACTTTAAAGAGAAGTAAAGTTTGACTTGATTCAGTCAATATCCTATACGCCTTTTTTCTGTAAAGGATTAGATTAATCAAAGATGACAGTAATGAGATTAGTAATGTTACAAAGTATTTTTTTTAAAGAATGATCTTTCTATCCATCAAAAAATCTAGAAAGAAAATGATTTCCACAAAAATATGAAGCAGCACAATTGTTTTCAATATTGCTAATAATAATAAATGTCTGTTGAGCAGCAAGTCAGCATATTAGAATGATTTATGAAGGATCATCTGACACTGATGACTGGAGTAATAATAATGTTGAAAATTCAGCTTTGATCACATAAACAAATTGCTTTTTACAATATGTTATTGGTTCATTCTGTGTCAACTCAACCAGAGGTGCACAGCTCAATTTTGATTTTGCAAATATTTTTTTCCCGGAGAAAGATAGACATGTGTAGTGATAAAAGGCAAAATATTAAATGTTGTTGATGTATATTTACTGAGTAATCCACTATTTTTAGAGGGGGGTCAAAATGGCTATTTTCAGATTTAGAGCCCATTTACAGGGGGTTAAAAATGACTTCAGAAAGATTCTAGCATCAGTATGTTATTTTACAGAGATTGGTAGGTCTGTAAGTAAAATCTGTTGACTTTAGCAATCTGTGTTGCAGTATATGCAAGTGGTGACTGTTCAAACATGGCAAACAGCACTTTTCAAGTTTTTTATTTATTTTTTTTTTTTTGCAAAGTTTGCATGCCTGTAACTCAAGAAGTATCAAAGGAGAAGTCCACTTCCAGAACAACAATTTACAGATAATGTACTCACCCCCTTGTCATACAAGATGTTCATGTCTTTTTTTTCCTCAGACGTAAAGAAATTGTTTTTTGAGGAAAACATTTCAGGATTTTTCTCCATATAATGGAGAAAATGTAGTTTAAATGTGGCCTCAAACGATCTCAAATGCAGTTATTTGCTTAAGTCTGACATCAAGCGTCACCTCTTCCATGACTTCTGGGTTCAAACGTTCTATTAGATGACACAAGAAAACAATAAACGGTACTAATTATACACTCACAACGTGATGTAATGTACCAAAAAATTATAATCCTACCCATAACTCCATAACGAAATCTCAGATAACCATACAATGAAAATATAAATATAAATAAATAAATATAAAATTAATTGTGTTTGTGACGCCGTAGTGTACACCATAAATTTTAAAACATTTAGTTTAAATGTTTAATATGAATAAACAGTGCTCATAAACAGCTGCTAAGTGAACAGCGTTTGTTGGTGTGTTCAATGGACGCATTATGTCATCACTTAACAAGCTCATAAACAATCCCAGCTGAGGAAGAAGGTTCTCATCTAGCGGAACGATAGATATTTTCATTTAAAAAAATACAATTTGAATACTTTTTGTTCTGAAACGCTCGTCTTGTCTTGCTCTGCCTAAACTCGGTGTACTCTGGTTCAAGACAGTTAGGGTATATCGAAAAACTCCAATCGTATTTTCTCCCTCAACTTCAAAAATCATTTCAAAATCATCCTACATCACTGCAGAAGTACCGACACAGTCTTTGCAAAGTGAACATGCAAAGATCGAACACCCTTAATAAAAAAGATAAAACAGCGATATAGGACGATTTTGAAGTTGAGGGAGAACATGAGATGTGAGTTTTTCGACATACCCAAATTGTCATGAACCGGAAAAAAGGTCGGGAAGAGCAAGACAAGATGAGCATTTGACATTAAAAAGTATATAAATTGTATTATTTTTATTAAAATAAACAATCATTTCACTAGATAAGACCCTTCTTTCTCAGCTGGGATCATTTACAACCGCATTTGGGATAATTTGAAGTTGCATTTAAACTGCATTTTGGAAGTTCAAATTTGGGGCAACATATCAGTCCATTATATGGAGAAAAAACCTGAAATGTTTTCCTCAACCAAAAAAAAACAACATAATTTCTTTACGACCGAAGAAAGAAAGACATGAACATCTTGGTTGACAAGGGGGTGAGTACATTATCTGTCAATTTTTGATCGGTTTTGTTCTGATTTTAGATTCTAGTTCTTAATGAACTTTTCTTTTGGAATCTTCATTTTCAAGACTCGTCATCATTCAGTCTCAGAGATACTGGAATCTCAAAATTTTTCAGATTGTTGAATATTACCCATTTTCAGTGGTTGAAAACCAAATGTTGGTCACTTTGTATGCAGCCAATACTTATTTTATTTAAAGAACAACATCTGGAGAATAAATAATGTTGAAATTAGAATTGCATCTTGTTTTCCTCTATCAAAACAGTTGTATAGGACACACAGACCAATCTCTGTGTAAAAATAACATTATGTTGCTGCTGTCTTTCTGAAGTCATTTTTACCCCCTGTAATTTGGCTCTGAATCTCAGGTAAAAATTGCCTTTTTGACCCCCTCTACGAAACTGAATTACTTAGTAAATATTCATCCATGACATTTAATATTTTGCCTTTCATCGCTATACATGTGTATCTTACTTCAGAAAAAAAATTTGCAAAATCAAAAATTTTAACCGAGGAAGCTTTTGAAATTTGGTTGATTTTACACAATATGACCCTATTGTATTTTTAATCAAATAAATGCAGCCTCTGTGAACAAGAGTTTTTTTTTTTTTTTTTTTAATCCTGCTGACCCCAGACTTTTTAATGGTAGTGTACAATACCAGTTCATCTGGTTCATTACCTGTTCATCTACATTTGAAAAACTGTCATCAGCAAAACTATGCAATAACACAAATTCCAGATACTTGTTGATTGTTTTTCCTTAATTATCTAGTTCAGTTCATTCATTTCATAAGTTTTAAGTTTTGGGTAATTCATGCATACATAATGTAAAAAAAACAATTTTCAAACATTTAAGCAGAAACCATTAGATCAGAAGGGCAATAGTAAAATTGTGTTTTGGCTTGTACTATTTCAGGGTAGTTAATTGAGAGTGTGAGTTCTAGGAGAAAATTGAATAAATGCCCCTCAGAAGAGCACAGGAAGCCAAATTGATTTGTTTTCACACCTCTCAGATTCCTTACTAGGTTACTTTAGATAGTCTGATTTTGTGTTGGATTGAGAGCTCAGAGACCTGCTGTTGCACAACGCAGTAATACAAGCTTAGTTACGGTGAGAAATCAATTCTTTGACATAGTTCGTCAGTAATCTGCTCTGGTTATCACAGTAAAGAGAATTGAGGGCAGCTCATATGCCACACATTAATCCTGTCTTGGATAAGATTTGAGGCCGAGTTAGAAAGCCAAAGAACATTCATGTTTAGAACTGCGCAATTTACTAATATAGCACTATTATGCCATTTAATTCTACACGGCTTTCGAAAATGAGAAAATACTGCCGCTTAGGTTCTCCAAACCCCATAATCCTTCTAAATTATAATTAAAAACGCTGAAATCACTGCTAATCTACCAGTCCCTCTTGCATGTTCAAAAGCTTGTCTTGCAGAAAGAAACCCCAATCCAAATGCATCGGCGTTCTGAAGGTGCCACTCGCCTTCCGTAAGCCGCAAAGAGCTTTTAATGTCAACCTAGATCGAGCCGTATCATTTGATGAATTGAAACGGAATTTTAATTTAATAGCTCAGCAGTAGACAGCTTCTCGGCTGCCCCGTTTTTTTCCATCGTGGCTGCCGTGGGTCGCTGTGGACAGTGGGATTTGCGCGTAGAATGTAGGCCAGCGGCATCAGTCTTACGTCAAAGGCAGACAGATGCATTGTGCCGAGGGGTGATGCGCTTTGGCCCAGAGACACTGTGTTCACGGGAGAGGTGACAACATGAAGACGGTCCTCTCGCTGCACAGAAAATGGGTGCACACCATCAAGGCCATTCGCATCCTGCAGGGCATCGTAAGCACGCTTTCTGGGCTTTCACTGCACAACTTCATTTGTTATTGTGTTGTGCAGTTTGGGTGAAGTTTAACTTTTTAGTTTAATTTGTTTGTATTTGAATATTTGGAAATGTTTCCCAACGTTTTGAATGGCTTTTTATCTGTTGTCAATGTATACTGTAGGTTGATGTTTAGACTTTAGATGAAATGGCATAGTGTTTGGTCAGAGTGCCAATATGGGTAGGAAACTACACGTAAAATTTGTAATTGTTAATTATGCTAAAACATATATATACAGATGGATATTTAGTGTAGCATTGGATTTTTTGCTATGGAAAATGAGTCAAATTTTATATTTAAAAAAATGTTAGTTATTATAGTAATTAGTTATAACATTTGTTGAATTTTTATTGTCAGGATGATACATTGCAATATACATTTTTATTGCATTTCATACACTAATGCTTAGTTGAGATTGCTAAGGTTTAGGAATGGTTTGAAACGTTTGACACTCCAAGTTTAAAAAAAAAAAAAGGTGGTGATGGTTGGTTTTCTGGGTAGATGTTTTTTTTTTTTTTTTTTAGACATAAAAATCAGTGGTTTACTATGATTAGAGTGATTAAATACACCTGTGTCGATTTACAAAAATGCTTTCAAGCTATAACAGTAGTTATAGTTTATAGAGGCAACAAGTGGATGTTTCTGAACTTTTTGCAATGGCTGATTTATGAAATAGTTAATGGCAAAGATTTATCAAATAATTTGGAATAATTTTAGCAGAAATTTTCCAGTGATCCAGTGCTAAAATTTGTTTTTTATTGTTGTGGTTGTCCACTCTTTGGTTTTCCACAGTTGCAAAGTTGGATTATTCAAGTAAAAGGTATATAAAAATAAAATAAAAGTTAACAAAAAGACCTAGAATATTACTTAAATATAAAAGTAGGGCAGTATAGATCCCCCAAATCCAATGCTTTCAAACCAAAAACATTAGCACTAGACCAACAGGTCATGTTTGAAATTATTCCACTAACCTAAAAATGCTAAAGATCATCTGAGCACTTGAATTGTTCAGCGATAATCAAATCAGTGACAACATAGTATGCTGAATCACTTTTATTTCACTAAACTGTTGAAGTTGCTGTTTTGATGAACTTTTGACATATTGAAATGGTGAAAGAGCATGATGATTGTGTATAACCTCAGAAATAAGCCTTTTAATTTGTGACTTCAAAGTTTTAAAACAAAGTGACACCTATGGATATTGCATGATCAGTGCAAGCATATATGATGAAGAAATGAGGTGTATGTGATTGCATTAGAGGTGTTGCAGTGTTTAGTTTGATTTAACTAGTGCATTAATGTTTTTTTTAGATTATGGCATGACGAAAACCAGCAAATTGAAATGATTTATATATAAAATGCTAAAAGGCATCAGTTGTGGATTCTGGGTTGAGAATTATTTAGGGCAATACTGAGATTCATATTCGGTTGAGAAGATTAAAGAGCAACAATCATAATCACCCAGCGTGCACACGGGCAGATGAGGAGGTAAGTAGAGGCGTTTCATGGCACAGGACATCACGTGGCTCTTCGACTGATGCTGAAGGCCATGTTTATAGTGTTTAATTCACTGACCAGGATTCCTTTTAAAATAATTACTTTCAAATAATGTAGGGTTTTCATTTTAAAGGGGTCATGCCATAATCTGTTAAATCATTTTATTTTTTCCTAGCAGTCCACATGTTATGTCAGTTTTTTAATGAAATTACTTATTTGCAGATCTCTTAATTCTTTTATATTTAAATTATTATTTCTGCTTGAATATGTAGACACATTTTGCCTGTCAGTTCTGCAGTTCTGTCTGTTCACTGAGTATTCAGATGAGCTCATGTAAAAGGGTTGGAAGACAAACACTCATATACTTTTTCACTGTGGCAGCACCACGTTGCAGATTTTGCTCAGGAGATCACTGATATCTGCTGTAACTCGATTCTGTCCATCACTGTCCTACATATAAGCCTGTTCTTACTGTTTCAGAACCCAGTCATGGAGGAGACAGTGTGGGAGCAGTACACTGTGACCCTACAGCGGGTGAGTACTTCACCCTATGCTTATTTTGAGAGCCAATGTACTGTTCTTGCGTATTGGTTTATCATTGCCAATTTCTGCACCTCTAGCATTAGATTTATTATTAAAAATTAAAAAAATCTTACTGACCCCTTACTTTGGAGTAGTAGGGCACACTGTCATACATCTTCCACCGCTGCTGTCTCTAATCAGAAAATAAAGCATTCTTGCATCATCATCTTGGTGAACTGGATCACACATATACCTGCAATGTTATATCCAAGTGCAGGGTGACTTGTTAATTAGTTATTGCTGTCTGTACATCTGCATGAATTTAAACTTTTATTATTGTAAATGAATAACTATGGATTTATACAAAAGATAAAATGGATTCTTTGCCTGTATTTAGGACTCCAAGATGGGCTTTGGCCTTGCTGTGTCTGGAGGGCGGGACAACCCGAATGAAGAAAGCGGTGAAATGTCAATTGTCGTATCCGATGTGCTGCAAGGGGGTCCTGCAGATGGCTTGCTATTGTAAGCTATAAAATAATATTCAACACTTACCAGACTTTTTTTTTTTTTTTTTTTATAAGATTTGTAATCCTAAAGTGCTATCTAAAGTGAAAAAGCTGTTGTTCAAAAATGAAAGTGTATCCATTATATTGCTATTATATGAATATATCACTTTTTTTATATTATATTTTAAAGCTAAAATTACACAATTGACAAAATAAATGAAAATATTTTCATAATAAATAATAAATTAAACAGCTACATGTATTCTTCAAATATTTAAAACATATTTCACACAGTAAACAGTCAAGAAACTAGTTATAAGCAATTGCAATATAAAATAAATGTATTTTATTTTATTTTATTGCATTTTATTGCATTTTAATTAATTACATTGCATTGCATTTAGTTTCATTGCATTGCATTTAGTTTCATTGCAATTCATTGTGTTTCACTGCATTGCATTGCATTGCAATTCATTGCGTTTCATTGCATTGCATTGCATTGCATTGCATTTTTTTATTGACTACCAACACTAGATTCACTAGAACACTCAAGTTTTTATTTGTTATTCTAATTTTAATATAAACTTTAATGTCAGCGCCAAAATGCTGGTTGAGTACTTCTGATATTTCTAAACTGTTGGTACGATTTGAAGTCACTTTCTGAAGCATAGAGACTTTATCTAACAGTGTTTATGATGTTGTACAGTGAAAATGACAGAGTGATCCAGGTCAACAATGTGCCCATGGATGGTGTCCAACACGCCTTTGCAGTCCAAACTCTCCGCAAATGCGGCAAAGTAGCCAAAATCGTGAGTGTAACATTTTTGTATTGTTAGTCATTGCAGCTGAAATCAGTTTATTGAATAAATTATACATTTTTGTCCCTGTCCTTCATTAGACGGTAAAGAGATCAAGAAAAATTCCTGTCAGCATGGTTAAACGTGCCCCATCGCCAGATGACCGCGTCTTCAGCGGTGACTACAACGACGACTACGACTATGACCATGACCAGCGCAGCGTCTACAGCGGCCGCAACTACCCTGATCATGACGCAAGTCTGGAGCGGGGCCGCGGCTACTCGGATGACCGTGAACGCGACTATGACCGCAGTCGCGGGAGGAGCATGGAGCGCGGCGTGAGCCCTGACAGACAGTACAGACGAGACGGCAGCCGCGGCCGAATGCTGGACCGCGAGCGCAGCCCCGACCGCCGATACCGAAGTGACCACAACCTGGATCGCGATCACAGTCCGGACCGCCGCTACCGAAGCGAACGCACGCTGGACCGTGACTACAGTCCAGATCGACGCTATCGCAGCGAACACAACCTGGACAGAGAGCGGAGTCCAGACAGACGGTACCGCAGCGAACACAACCTAGACAGAGAGCGGAGTCCAGATAGGCATTACAGGCCCGAACCTGCTCCAGGCTACAGCAAAGAGAATTTAGCCAGCGACCATGAGCGCAGGAGGTTCGATCCGCGACAGGATGAACCCGTGAAGAGGAGTGGCAGTCGAGATCGGCTGGATCGCTCGCCTTCACCGCCTCCACCACCACAGCGACACGAACCCTTGGAGAAGCCGCTCAATGTTACGCTTCTAAAGAACCGTCCCAATGACGGTAAATACACACTGCCTTTGTTTATCTGTTTTCAGGTACAACCTGGAGCCAATTCTCTAACATGATGTTTTTTCATATCTGTTCAGAATATGGCCTGCGTCTTGGCAGTCAGTTGTTCATCAAAGAGATGACGAGCACAGGTCTGGCATCCAGAGAAGGCAAACTGCAAGAAGGCGACATCATTCTGAAAGTACGTCTCTGGAACAACCTCTTTTTTTAATGTTTTTGCTCACCAAGCAACTTTTAAATGCTAATTTGATTTAAAAATACAGCAAAAATGGTAATGTTGTGAAATATTATTACATTTTTAAATTATTTAACAATTTAATTTATTCCTGTGATCAAAGCTGAATTGTCAGCATCATTACTCTAGTCTTCAGTGTCACATGATCCTTCAGAAATCATTATAATATACTGATTCGCTGCTCAAGAAACATTTCTGATTATCATCAGTGTTAAAAACAGTTTTTTGCTGCTTTTTTTTAATTGCAGCCTTTATTTATACAGTTGAGGTCAAAAGTTTACATACACCTTGCAGAATCTACAAAATGTTATTTATTTTACCGAAATAATAGGGATCATACAAAATGCATGCTATTTTTTTTTTTTTTTTTTTTTTTTAGTACTGACTTGAATAAGATATTTCACATAAAAGACATTTACATATAGTCCACAAGAGAAAATAAGAGTTAAATTTATAAAAATGACCCTGTTCAAAAATTTACATACACTTGATTCTTAATACTGTGTTGTTACCTGAATGATCCACAACTGTGTTTTTTGTTTAGTGATAGTTGTTCATGAGTCCCTTGTTTGTCCTGAACAGTTAAACGGTCTGCTGTTCTTCAGAAACATCCTTCAGGTCTCACAAATTTGTTGGTTTTTCAGCATTTTTGTGTATTTAAACACTTTCCAACAATGACTGTATGATTTTGAGATCCATCTTTTCACACTGAGGACAACTGAGGGACTCATATGCAACTATTACAGAAAGTTCAAACACACTGATGATCCAGAGCAAAACAACATAATTCATTAAGAGCCGGGGGGTGAAAACTTTTTGAATTTGAAGATCAGGGAAAATGTAACTTATTTTGTCTTCTGGGAAACATGTAAATATCTTCTGTAGCTTCTGAAAAGAATTAATTAAAGGGAAAAAAAAAGATATTTAGGCAAAATAAGATAAAAGTACACATCTTCACTCTGTTCAAAAGTTTACACCCCCCAGCTCTTAATGCATCATGTTTATTTATTAATTTGGTTATTTATTTTAATTAGTTATTTATGGAAAGGAATCTTATTGACCAAAATTTTTACTTTTTGTACTTTGTTATTGATTCATACTTATTTTGGTGTGTCAGATTAATGGTACGGTCACAGAGAATCTGTCTCTGAGCGACGCAGGAAAGCTGATTGAGAAGTCTCGTGGGAAACTGCAGCTGGTGGTGCAGAGGGATCGCAGTCAGGTGCTCATCCGAGTCCCACCCATGGCAGACAGCGACTCAGAAATGGATGGTGAGTGGAACAAAAACATAAAAAAAAAAACACTAACAGAAGAACAATCACAATATTTCTGAAAAAATTAAACCCCTCTTTACATGGCTGTAAAAACAGCTTTCATATTGCCATTGTTGCATTTTATATTAAAAAATAAAATTGGGGTGGAATATATCAAAGGGTCAGTATTCATCAACCAGGATTTACTCTTTGTTGTTGCTGTTGGTTCAGCGGAGGGACATTCCCATTCTAATGCACATTTGATTACATATTTACATATGATTTACATATTGATTAATATTTGATTAAATATTGTTTGTATATACCACATGACACATGTATAGTGATGTATGATGTTGTGAAGTATTTAGCGAAACCCAGCTTTAATCTCTTGGAGACCTCTGACCTCTTGCCTTTTTTTGAACTGCTGTGTGGTCACTGGATTGGAGAGAAAATGCCTTTTGGCTTTGGGAGGATTACATAAACCCTACCCATAATCCAAAGCTTATGAAAAATGTCATTTTATAAACTCTAGTAAGACTTGAGTCCCATGTCCCAAGTTGTTTGTTCATGCTCTACTGAAAATCTGTATTGGTTTTCAGATCAAATAATGTAAGAATGAAGGAAAACAAATCTGGTTTTAATTAGTAGTTTTATATTTCTCAGGTTTAGGAGTTTGAACCTTGGTGTATAACCCATCATGCACTGTTGGCACTGTTGACATAAATGATGCCTCGGAGCACGGGTCTTGTTCCAGTGTGATAATGACATCTGATGCGTGTTGTACACGTGTGTTGCAGATATCTCAGAGATCGAGTCGTACCGCTCCTATTCTCCCCAGGAGGATCGGCGGAGTCATCACTCTGACCTCTCCTCACACTCCTCTAATGAGAGACTGCAGGACAAAAACAGGTAATACACTGCTATACCCTAAGAATTCACTAATTTTTGGTTTGCAGACATTGGAGTAATTGATAACACTCTACAGTAAGGTTCCACATTAGTTAACTACAATAGTTAACATTAACTAATCTTAGTTTCTTTCAACATTTACTAATACATTTACATTTCAAAGATTTATCTCATCATATTATTAAATGGACCTGACCTAACATGAAATAGCAATGAACAAGTGTATTTTTATTAACTAACTTTAACAAAGATGAATAAATAATGTAACGTGTATTGCTTATTACTTAATTTTAGTTAATGCTTTAAGTATTGAGACCTTATTGTAAAATGTTACTAAGTAAGTAGTTAATTAGGTGCTAGTGAGTAACTAGCTTAAGTTAAAGTTTAATATTTTATGTAAACTGCAAAAACTCCAAAACCAGCTCCAGCATAAGGCTACAAGCAGTCTAATGCTTTTAATATGACTTAATTTGTATTTAACATAACGACAATTGAATAAAAACATTGTTTTAATTAAAACAAGTTACTAATCATAATGCTTACATTTTCTTAGTTATTCAATAAGCAGCTACAGAAAATGAGCAAAGAACATTAACATTATCAAAGAACATCATCACTGATCAGCCTAGCCTAGTCTAGTGCAAATTTATGCATTTAAAAAAAAAGACTCGTGTTATAAGTGAAGCTATTTACACTGTATGATGAATAAATCTCTTACCACACACTGCACACGTCTGCGGCGTGGCTCCGAGCAGATCACTTGCAGCCACTCTAGTCAATGCTTGTGTTTATACCCGACGCACTGCGGCTCGTTGAAGCGTCCCAGAAGCGGCTCTCCATGCAGCATCACTAAAGTTAGGCTAATCCCCCACCTCGTTTCTACCCATCCCCCAGTCATTTAAATTTCTATAGGCAGGATTTATTTTAATGATATTCTAATGGGCCACGTTGTAACATCATAGCACCCGGAAAACAATGCTGTAGTCCAAAGGAGCCGTTCGTTGTAGTTCTTGAAAAGGGATTTTTTTAAAAATGAAATATCTCCCTTTGGATTGAACTTTGAGATTTGTAACTTTGTAGATATTTTTTATGCCCAAACACACCACACACTGGCTAACATTCAAAAAGTGAAGCATAATAGCACCCCTTTAATAATCAGAGCATAAAACAATAAGGGACTTTTTTTGGGTGACGGCATTAAACAATAAACACATTTGATACAACTAACAAAACTAGAAAGCACCTCATTAATGATTTTTTTTTTTTTCAAATGAACTGGCAATGCATTTAAAAGAAATGTTATAAAAGCCAGTGCAAAGGGACTAAGTCATTTTCTTCTTTTGCTAGAGATGAGCCTCCTAACAGACTGGCTAAAATGGGAGCGATGCCGACTCCATTCAGAGCAGCGCCAGTGGAGCTCCCACCTCCACCTGTAGAGAAAGAAGAGCCTCGCAGCGAGTCTCCAGGTACAGTTCCACAATTTAGTTATTTAATGCAATACCTCAAGACTTTTGAAATCTCATAACAGTGGAAGAATAGAAGAAACAGATGATGTGTGTTGTTTTTTCAGTTCCTGTTCCTGTGGTAAATGCAGCTCCAAAAAGTGTTCCAGTAAAAGCCAAGCCTCTGCCAAAGGTTCCCCTGCGGCCCAGTGTGGAGGACCAGGAAATATACGGGTTTGTACTGGATTGACTTTTGAAAGCTGTCCATTTTGTTCATTTAATTTGTTCTATAGTGAAGGCATATTTGTTAAAGGGAAATTAAAGGCTGGCATGCAGTTTCTTGCTGACATAGTACAAATCACTCTCTGTCAACTCAACTAAATTGTCCAACAATGGCCTATTAACATTTCAGTAGCTGTTTTTTATTTAAAGGGATAGTTCACCCAAAAATTAAGATTTTGTCATCATTTACTCACCCGCAGAAAGACGTCAGTACACAATATGTTTCAAATTTAAAGGAGAAGTCCACTTCCAGAACAAAAATTCACAGATAATGTACTAACACCCTTGTCATCCAAGATGTTCATGTCTTTTTTTCTTAAGGAAATTGTTTCTTGAGGAAAACATTTCAGTAATGTTCTCCATTTTGTGGACTTCTATGGTGCCCCCGAGTTTGAACGTCCAAAATGTAGTTTAAATACAGCTTCAAATGGCTCTAAACGATCTCAGCTGAGGAAGAAGGGTCTTCTCTAGCAAAACAATCGGTTATTTCCCCCCCCCAAAAAAAAAAGTGTAATTTAAATAATTCATAACCTCAAAAGCTCGTCTTGTCTAGCTCTGCAATGCACATGCGTACTCTGTGTAATCTGGATCAGTACAGATAGGGTTTGTCGAAAAACTCCCATCCTCATTTAGTCCTCCAACTTCAAAATCGTTCTTTATCGCTGTTTTACCTTTTTTTTTTGTAATAGGTGTTTTACCCTCCTTGTAAACACTGGGTCGGTACTTCTGCAGCGATGTAGATTTTGAAGTTGGGAAGAAAATGAGAGATTTTTTTTTCTCCTGTCTGATTTGTTTGTCAGACGGAATGGCGGATTCAGCCTTATGATTGGTCAGAATGCCTGTCAATCAAGCTGTTTGCAAAGAGTCATTTGTATGGAAAAAAAGCATAATGAAAGTCAGTGGGACCCAAAACTGTTTGATTGCCAAATTCTACATACTATGCTGCTTTTGTGTTCTGCAATAGAAGGAAATTAATAATCTATCTATCTCACCAGCCAAGCCTAGCAACAGGCTAATCAGGCTAGAAACATGTTAATCATGTTAGAAATATGCTAGCAACATGCTAATAATGCTAAAAACATTCTAATAAGGCTAGCAACATGCAAGAAACATGCTAATCGTGCTAGAACTATGCTAGCCACATCCTAATAATAATGGTAACAACATTATAATCATGCTAGCAACATGCTAATCATGTTAAAATGCATTAGAAACATAATCATGTTAGAAACATGTTAACAACATGCTAATAATTTGCTAATCATGTTACAAACATGTTAGCAACAGGTTAATCAATTTAGAAACATGCTAACAACATGTTAATCATGTTAGAAACAAGTTAGTAGCATGTTAATCATGTTAACAGCATGTTAGTAACTTACTAATCATGTTAGAAACATGCTAGCAATATGCTAATGATGTTAGCAACATGTTAGTAACATGCTAATCATGCTAGAAGCATGCTAGAAACATGCTGGTAACTAGTTATTAACATGCTAGCAGCATGTTAATCATGCTTATGTTAAAAGGTGCTAAAACATGCTAATCATGCTTAAAACATGCTAGCACCATGCTGACTACTATCTATCTCTCTCTGACAGACTGAATTACCTTGAACACAACTCTAACCTATTAAAACTACTTTAAACTTCAAACTTTTTTAAACGTTCTGGTCTGGCTTTCTCAAGCCAACTTTAAGTTTGTCTAGTTGCTACTTCCTGTTACATTTAGACAACTTTTAATTCTAACATTCTAACTTTTGATCTTCCCACAGCCCCAACACTGTGATGGTGCGCTTCCAGAAGGGCGATAGTGTTGGTCTGCGTCTTGCTGGAGGAAACGACGTGGGCATTTTTATCGCGGGCGTTCAGGAGGACAGTCCTGCCGAGATAGAGGGACTCCGTGCTGGAGACCAGATTGTGAAGGTGCAACATCACTGGCTCTGCATTTTCATATTTCGTGCCTTTATCTGTCATACATTTTCCCACATTGTCAAATGCTAATTTGTGTTTTTCTTTCCCTGCAGGTGAATAATATGGATTTCAGAGGAATGGTCCGGGAAGATGCAGTCCTGTATTTACTGGAGATTCCCAAAGGAGAGGATGTGACCATCCTGGCTCAAAGCAAACCTGATGGTACTTCAAATCAGTGTAGTATAATGTACATTACCAGTCAAAAGTTTAGTCAGTAAGACCAGAGTCATGATGCTGAAAATTCATCTTTGCATCACTGGAATAAATTACATTTTAAAATATATTCTAATAGAATAGTGTTAAATTCAGTTCAGTTCATTTGTGTAAAGACTTTTAGCAATAAAAGGGCTGTGAATAATTGTGTTTTGTTTTGTTTTAGTGTATAAAGACATTCTGGCGTCTGGACGAGGTGATAACTTCTTCATCAGAACTCATTTTGAATACGAGAAAGAGCTTTCTCAGAGCTTGACCTTCTCCAGAGGAGAGGTGTTCAAAGTGGTGGACACCCTGTATGACGGAAAGCTGGGTAACTGGCTCGCCATCCGCATGGACAAAGACAATCAGCTCCTGGAGAAAGGCATCATACCCAGCAAGAGCAGGTGAGACTCATATGATTCGACCTGAAATATGCACTGGCTTAAAAAGGTCTTAGACTAGGAGGAAAGCTTCTCAAAATCAATAAAAACGGATCCTCTGAAATGACGTTTGCTGAAATCATCTAGTTGGCTATTTCATGTTCATGACGTTCATGCATTTTTTTTTTGCATACTATCAGAGCGGAGCAGATGGCAAATGTTCAGAACGCACAGAAAGGCGCTGGCAATGACCGAGGAGATTTCTGGAGGCTGAGAGGTCAAAGAGCAGCCAAGAAAAAAGACCTTCGCAAGAGCAGAGAGGATCTCAGCGCTACACCCGTCACTACACGCTTCCCAGCCTACGAGAGAGTGGTGCTACGGGAAGGTACACCCATTGTGCATGGCTTTAACTAATATGCATTTCTGTATTAAAATACATTTGAATGTTTTAGGGCTAAATAAATAAAAATAATACATTTGAGCTATGTGACCCTGGATCGCAAAACCAGTCATAAGGGTCAGTTTTTTTTTAAATTGAGGTTTACACATATGAAAGGTGAATAAATAAGCTTCCCACTGATATATGTTTGTTAGGATAAGACAATATTTGGCAGAGATACAACTATTTGAAAATCTGGAATCTGAGGGTGAAGAAGATCAAAATATTGAGAAAATCGCCTTTAAAGTTGTCCAAATGAAGTTTTTAGCAATGCATATTACTAATCAAAAATTACATTTTGATATATTAAGGTAGTAAATGTACAAAATATCTTCATGGAACATGATCTTTACTTAATATCCTAATACTTTTTGGCATAAAAGTAAAATTTTGACGCATACAATGTATTTTTGTCTATTGCTACAAATATACGTGCTACGACTGGTTTTGTGGTCCAGGGTCACACATGCATATATATATATATATATATATATATATATATATATATATATATATATATATATATATATATATATATATATATATATATATATATATATATATATATATATATATACATACATATATATACATATATATATACATTTTGTAATTATTATTTTGAAATTAAGAAAATAAAATAAGTTGCTAATTTTCATTTTTAGTGCCATTTCATTTGAGGCTCTAAAACCTATAAAAATAGTATTTTTCAAATGATATGCATTTTTATTTATGCATTAATTATTAAAAAGTATTTTAAGTTTAATCCTGTATTTTTATTTATAATTTAGAGTTGATTATCTGAAACACTTAATGTGTTTTGTTTGTTAATACATTCCATATTTATTTTTTGAATTTTAATTAAATTTATGTTAAAATTTAATTTATATTTATTTTATTTATATTTATATTAAAAATTATTATTATCAAAATGACATATTTAAATGTTTTTTCTTGTGAAAATAATTTTCTCATGCCTTAAAACGGCTTGAATGTAACTCAACCCCCCTTGCCTTATTTACTATACGTGGATCTATGAATATGCAAATTAGCCCCACCCCCACACAGTCACATTAGCCAGAGCCTCCTGATCCACTAACTTCAAACCACATTTCTAGGACAACCTTTAGGAAACTACAGTTTTTAAACAACATAAAAATCTTAATTTTCACTACAGGGGGACTTTAAGAAACTTAACGTTTATGTACTAAGTCTTTTTGTTTTTTTCTTTTGTTTTTTTCCTCTTTTCCAGCTGGGTTCAGAAGGCCCGTCGTAATATTCGGCCCTATTTCAGATGCGGCCAATGAGAAACTTGGCAATGATCTTCCAGATGAGTTTGTCGTAGCAAGTAAGCTATTCCTTTATGAAAGATCTCTTCATATATATATTGATGTGTAGATATGGATGAGGTGTTTGAGATGTGTTTTTCTCACGACAGAGACAGAACCTAAAGACGCGGGCACAGAGAAGTCGTCTGGCGTTGTGAGACTCAATACTATTCGTCAGATCATCGAGCAGGTGAGCAGACCACGATCACACTTCTGAATGTGTGTGTGCATAACAAAAATGGATCAACATCTAAGAATATTGTTTTGTTCTTAGGATCGACATGCACTGCTCGACGTCACCCCAAAGGCTGTAGACACCCTGAACTACACCCAGTGGTATCCTATCGTCATCTTCCTCAACCCGGATAGTAAGCAGGGGGTGAAGACTATGAGAAACCGCCTGGTTCCCGGCTCAAACCGCAGTTCACGCAAACTTTACGAACAAGCAGTCAAACTGCGGAAAACCTGCTCACACCTGTTCACTGGTTAGTCCGATTAGACATTCCTTTAGAAAATGTCAAAATTAGTGCCATTAGTTGTACAATATGTTGATATATTTTTATAAGCTATATGGTATGATATATCGATTAAAATGTAGTTTGATATGAGCGCCTCTGAAAAATAAGTTTTGAATCATTTTCTCAGTGCATAACTTACATTTCACAGGTATAGTGTCCATCTGAAAATGTTAGAAGCTAGATTTATTTTCAATTTTTAGTATAGTGAATTTAATATATGCTTTAAAAGTCATTATTTTTGTTCACTTTGTTTTTGTAGCCTTTAATATGAACAGGATGTGAAATTATTTTTTTTTTAATTAATACAGATTTTTTGTTTGTTTGTTTGTTTGTTTATTTAAATAGAAAGCAAAAAAATACAGATCATATCACAATTTAGCCAAAAAATACTGTGATGTTTTCTTTGGCCATATCCATTTAATTCTTTCCCAAGTTCTGTTCTGTTCTGTTCATTCTTTCATTCTTTCTTTGTCTTTTTTTTTCATTCTTTCTTTTTCGTTTTTCTTTCTTTTTTCATTCTTTCTTTCTTTGTTTTTTTCTTTGTTCGTCTTTCCTTCGTGCTTTCATTCTTTCTTTTCTTTTCTTTCTTTTTTTCTTTCCTTTTCTTTTTCATTTTTTTTTCCTTCCTTTCTTTCTTTCTTTCTTTCTTTCTTTCTTTCTTTCTTTTTCTCTTCTTTCTTTCTTTTTTAAAATTCAGCGTTTTCTGTTTTCTTTTTTTTTGTATTCCGTTTTTTGCATTTAAGTTTTTTGTATTCTGTTTTAATTGGTTCAGTTACATTTTTTCAGTCAAAAGAGGTCTAATTAATTTAAATATATTTAATAACAATTTATTAAAAAATTTAATAAAGCTTGGGGCACCATGAAATGAGTTTTATTTTACCCAAATTGCAAATATTTTTTCTCCTATTTATTTATTTATTTATTTTTGTTGTCATCATTGATTTTTAATAGTTTAATCAAACTTTATTAATCAAAAAGCATGTCTAAGAAGTTTAATTAATGAAACTCTAACAACTCAGTTTCAACATTTTTACAAAAAATGGTGCCATATTACATATTTTATTTATTCAGAAATTCTGGGTTGTCTGGATTTATGAATTAACACTTTTTTTTTTTTTTTATTAAGAACTGTGGTAATCAAACAAATGCATAAATATAATTCATTTAAAAAATTCATTAAAAATTCAGTTAATCTTTTAAAATATAATTAAACAAAAATGTAACAATTCCTATTATTTTGGCCAAACAAGTGTTTACTTTAAAAATTAAAATGTGGAAAGAAAATACAATATTCCTTAAAAAAAAAAAAGTTATAAATCTCTATATTATGCTTCCTTATCCAGCTACCATTGATCTGAACTCTGCCCATGATGCCTGGTTTGGAAGTCTCAAGGATGCCATACGAGAACAACAAGATAAAGCTGTCTGGGTCTGTGAAAGCAAGGTAAACAATTATACATAATACAAATACAGAACTGTGGTTCATTTCATAGTTCTGTATTTCATATTTCCTTTAGCAAAGAAGAGTTACTATATTACCATATACCATTACCATATATGATAATGCCTTGCCAGCCTTAGTTCACATGTAAAATTACCCATCATTAGACCTTTCAAAGTTTTATTTTTTTATTTATTTATTTTTTTTAACGTTTCAGCTTGATAGCTCTGAGGAGGACTTGGATCTCCATGATGACCGTATGTCATACCTGTCGGCCATGAGCGCAGACTACTTAAGCATGGACAGTCGTCTGACCAGTGACTATGAGGATACGGCGGATGAAGGCGGCGCATACACCGATAACGAGCTTGACGAGTCCACCGACGATCCTCAGCCGATGTCAGCGATCAGCCGCTCATCTGAGCCTGTTAGTGAGGAGGTTAGTGTGCTGTGTAAACTATTTGCATTTCCTGTCATTTTACCACTGTCAGTAATTTCAGCCCTACCCGTATACTACCTGGAAACATTTCAGCACTGAGTCATTTGATTATAAAAGTCTGTTACCTATAAAGGTCATTCATTCTGTTTTCAGTATCGGTGTCATTATCATTGACTGTCACAAGAGTATCAGTGATAAGAAAAGTGTGTTTATGGATCCAGCTTTGTGCACGCTGCTCCCCACAGGTCAGAGTATGTGAGCGGAGTGGAGCGACAACAATTTCCCCTCCGCGCTCCGTGCATTTTATAACCGCTCCGCTCCAGCTCCGCTCCGGGTTCACCGTTTCCCGCTCCCGCTCCACTCCTCGCTCACTGATACCAGAAACACCGCTCCGCCTTCGCTCCGTGTCTAAACTATATCAGTATGTTTGAAATACCACAGTTCTGTTCATAACGTATATTAAAAGAAGAAAATAACAGAAATAAAACGAAAGTATAGTTTTAAAGTGGCTTATTGGAACACAAGTGCGCAGACTTTTTTTTCCTCATGCCAAGCTAACATGTTGTCAGTCAGCATTAGAAGGTATAACTGCTGCTTTTTGCAGTGCAAATGTTTGTGATAAAATAATAATAATAATAATAATAATACGACAGTCAGTTATTTTACGTACAGATCGCTGCATTTCTTATAGATTTCTTCTCATTCGAAATCGGATATACAGATGAAGTACCACAGTAAGTTTACATTTGTTTGAATGCATTATTGAGAGAGCGATTGCGTGTGAATACGTGCTGTACTTGTTAAAATCACGCTTTCACTTGAAAATATTCAGTATCTTAAAACTACAAACTAATTTACTGAAAACTATAACTTTCTGCTCATGTCCATTGCCGTCGTCCTAGTTTTCACATTCGTTCTGATTTGATTGATCCATCTCCATCAAGCTAGCTAAATAGGCTATGTTTAACACATGAATTCTTGCTATATATGCAGTTATATTATGGGTCGTTGTCATGAATTGTACTCGTGATGGAGCGGTAGTGGAGCGTTCTTGGAGCGAGTAAAAACCACAACGCTCCGACTTTTAAAATTTCTGCTCCTCACTCCATTAAAAATCACACCGCTCCACTCCGCTCTCCGCTCCCACTCCGCTCCGCTCACATACTCTGCCACAGGTCACTGAAGAAACTGCATATTCAAAAACATTCATGTTCAACATCAGTCTTTCAAAAAGAGATTATCAATGTTGGAAACAGTTGTGCTGCTTAATATATTTTTGCGACCTGTGATTCTTTTTTTAGGATTGTTTCATGAAAAAAAAAAAAAATATATATATATATATATATATATATATATATATATATATATATCGCTCAAAAGTTTGGGTTCAGTAATTTTTTTTTTTTCTTTTTTTGAAAGAAATTAATACTTTTATTCAGCAAGGATATGTTAAATTGATAAAAAGTGATAGTAAAGACTTGTAATGTTAGAAAAAAAATTCTATTTGGAATAAATGCTGTTCTTTTTAACTTTTTATTCATCAAAAAATCATGAAAAATGTATCACAGGTTCCAAAAAAAAATTAAGCAGCACAACTGTTTCAACATTGATAATAAGTCAGCATATTAGAATGATTTCTGAAAGATCATGTGACAATGATGCTGAAGTAATGATGGTGAAAATTCAGCTATGCATCAGAGAAATAAATTATATTTTAAAGTATTTTTAGATAACAAACTGTTATTTTAAATTGCAATAATATTTCATAATATTACAGTTTTTTTCTGTATTTTTGGTAAAATGCAACTTTGAGCATAAATGATTTCTTTAAAAAAAATATGAAACACTTTACTGGTCCCAAACTTTTGAACAGCATTGTAACTTGGAGGAAACATGTTTTCCAAATATTTTTAATACCTGATCACAGATATATTTTTTTTAAATAATAACATCATTTTGCACTACTGTTTAAAAGTTTGGAGTGCGTAGGATTTTTATTTATATATTTTTTTTTACATATTTCTATTCAGTAAAGATGCATTTAATTTATTCAAACAAATGTATAAAATCCTGAAGAGAAAAAAAAAAAATCACAATTTGTATGAAATTCATAATATTAAGAAATGAGCAGCAAATCAGCATATTAGAATGTTTTCTGAAGGATCACGTGACACTGAAGACACTGGTGACACTTGGTGAACATGAGAGTACTTTCAAACATTAAAATTTTTTTTAAAAATCTTACAGACTCCAATTTCTAAACAGTGTTGTACTTATTAATTGTAATAATAATAGTAATAATAATAATAATAATAATACAAAAAAACATGCCAAAAACCTGCATGGTTTTGTAGAATTGTAGACTTTTAATGAGCCTTTTTTTGATTACAGTTTAACACCACTTAAACCACCAAACATACTTTTACAATACTTTACAATACTTTAATTTAGGAAATAATAACTTGTCTGTTGAAGTATGTGTGTATTAATGTTGTTTTTATTTATTTAGATTTCAAATGTATTTTTAATTAATTCATGCTATATCATTTTTTTTTTTTTTTACCCCACACAGAGACCCATACCTGTTCCTCATGAGCGTTTAAAGAAACCTGCGAGCAAAGAGGTGCAGCGGGAACCCAGCCCGCCTCCATCATTTGTTCCTGAACCCCCTAAGGTCAGTTTCTCATTTTCTGTATACCTCCTTTTCTTCCTTTTGGCTCATTTAGTTAAGGACACTAAATATTTGGCAGTGTTATGGGCTTGATTGCACAGACACTGCTGGATGAGTGTCTGTGCAGCTGAACTGAGCTGGACGAGGACTTCACCGTTTTCTCCAGAGCTGCTTTATAGATGAATGAGATTCTATTATTGATGAACTTTACAGTTATTAAACTGAACTAAATAAACAATGAACTGAAAAATTGACTGTTTACTAGTATCCTGTTTTTAGAGCTGCTTTACAGCAGAACTGAATTTAGTTTGCACTGTTAAACACTGTGAAGCTGCTTTGACGCAATCTGTATTGTGAAACGCACTATATAAATAAAGGTGACTTGACCTCCCCTGAAGTGTTTCTTAGGCCCATTACAGGCAATAACAGAATTCACACACCTGTTGTTCCTGCAGGTCCGGGCAGCTGTACGTCCTGCAGACTCCAAGAGTTTCGACTCTCGTTCCAGCAGCACAGTCAGCAGTGATGCTCCTGTCAGCACCAAACCTCTTCCACCACCGGTAGCCCAGAAGCCCAGCTTCACCCTGAGGATGGGCCCAGGTGAAGACACAACCTCTGACCCTGTTGATGACCCCGCAAACCGCACCTTCCGGGGAAAGGTGAAGGCCTTCGAGCAAATGGACCACCTGGCCCGGGCCAAAAGGATGCTTGAGCTGCAGGAAGCCGAACAAGCGCGGGTTCGTCTCTCATCAACACACAATACACACCAGCTACTATATGTCTGAAGGGAGGAACATCAGAAATATGCTCAAGAAATGTCCTATTTCAGCCCCAAAATCACAAGAAAAATACTTTTATTTTGCATAAAATTGAGAAAATGAAAAACATATTTATTTTTATTGTCATGACGGTTAATATCATGTTGATTAAGCATATATTTCACAGCTGATTTTAATTAAAAAAAAAAAAAACGTTTTAAAAAAATTTAAAATGTTAAAAATGTAGGTAATTATTATAATTTAAATTATACAAATTATTAAAATGTATATAATTATATATAATAATTGAAATGAATTATTATATATTGAATATTATATATTATATAATAATAGAAATGAAATGAACAGAAAAGGAATAAATAAATAAATAAATAAATAAATTATATATATATATATATATATATATGATCTTGTAATTATATCGTTATATTTTCATTCTTTAAATTTTTTTTGTTGTAGTTTAATTAAAAGTTAATCATTTAAATATTTGTGTGTATGTGTATATTTATTTATTTATTTATTTATTTTAATTTATATTTTTTATGTTTTATCCCAACTCAGCCTATTTTTTTGTTTTTATATATGCTTAACTGTCATGACAATAATGCAAACATTAATAATCTTTTTATTATTTATTTATATCTTTTTTT
Source organism: Labeo rohita (assembly GCF_022985175.1). Classification (NCBI taxonomy): domain Eukaryota; kingdom Metazoa; phylum Chordata; class Actinopteri; order Cypriniformes; family Cyprinidae; genus Labeo; species Labeo rohita. The sequence continues at coordinate 20,268,342 of NC_066878.1, forward strand.
AAATTATTTATTTATTTATATTATTTTTCCTTAATTTTTTCGGATGCTTTTATGTTATTTTAAATTTCAGTGATTTTGTGTGTGTGTGTATAATCATAAATCACTGAAATGTAAAATAATCATCCCAAAATAATAAGGAAAAATTATATTATTTATTTGTTTTTGTTATATTTATTCATTTGTTTTATATATATTTATTTATATATATATATATATAATTATATCATATAATTAACATATAAAATGTAATCATAATGATAATTATTATTATTAGCGATTTAATCATTTTTTATTTATTTACTTTTTTTCTTAACAGCTGGAAATCTCTCAGAAACATCCAGATATTTATGCAGTTCCCCATAAGCCAAAACCGAACCATAACAGGCCTCAACCAATTGGGTAAGTTTGTTTTTGGGATTTTTTTTTATTTTCTCACTAATACTCATTACACCACAGGTATACAATAGTTTTGTTTAACAAGCCGTCCCGTCAGTAACGGCTGTGTTCCTTTCAGCTCCAGCTCAAACTCTGAGTCCCAGAGCTCCTCCAAACTGTCGTATTCAGAGAGCCGCTCTCACCACCGCGCCGATGATGATGATGAAGAGGAATATCGACGGCAGCTGGCCGACCAAACCCGCAGAGGCTATTACAATCCCCAGAAATACAACGACACTGAACTCTAACACCCAACGTCCCATAAACACTCACAACAGAACAAGCTGAGTCTCTGCATTGCACCGTCTGTGTTGGGATATTTCCTGTGCATGTTATTGTAAAGCAAATCAGTGTGTTTCTGGTTGTTGTGTAAGTAAACAAGACTGTCATGGAACCACAGATAAAGTAAATGAGATGTTATTTGCCACAAATACACATGCAGTATAAACACGCTAGTCATAAAACAGCATCTTTTTATACCTTGTTTTTATATTAAATTTCAGTGTATTTTTCTTGTCTAAATGTAGTGTTTTTTTCTTTCAGACTATTTGTACGTCTTTAGTTTTATTTTCCCACAATGCCATGTATCTGTTTCTACTGAAAGCTACTAGATGGAGTTCACGTTACACTTTCCTAATTTACTCCACTTAAGTTTGCCATAAACCAAAAGTGAAAGTGGTTTAAATATTATTTTCCAAAACATTTGCTGGAGTGCCTTAATGTCATCGATCAAACATGTATTAACTTATGCTTGGCTAATGCTTTTATGCTTGCTACATATGCTATGCTATAATTATGTTTAAATGGCTTATGATAAAACATCAGTTTTTATATTGTTCAGTACTTTGATTCTATGAGAATATAATAAGATCATGTGTAATGTTCACACTGCAGATGTGTGTCTATGATCAGTGCTTTGGGTTATAATAAAACAGTTGTGGGATTTTTAAATTTTAAAGACAAATAAATAAACCTCACTTTTAATGTTGTTACTTACTTGTCGTTGTTTGTGATTACCTCATATTGCTATTAATAAGCCAAACCTGTGGAAGCCTGTTTTCGCCACTGAATTTAAAAAAAAAAAAGGTAATTAATTTCAGCTTTTTACTTTTTTTTTTTTCTCGCAATTGTCACTTTTTCTCAGAATTGCAAGTTTAGGTCTCACAAATGTGACTCAGAATTGCAAGTTTATATCTCGCAAACAGTGTTCGGGAAAGGTACTTTTAAAAGTAATTTATTACAACATTGAGTTACTCCCTAAAAAAGTAACTAGTTTTTATGGAAAGTAATGTGTTACTTTACTTTTGCGTTACTTTTTAAATCTGGCTTGCTTGTTCGTTTTTAATATAAAAAGTTTTATTTTTGGCAAATGTAAAAGCCTTTTCACATCAAAAGCCTCAGGCTTTGAGAAAAGTAAATTCACATCTGTGCAGTAGACCGCAGAAGAAAAAATATCTACTCTTTGGCAATAAAAAAAGGAAAACAAATGTTAGATTATCTTGAGTAATTTTACTTGTTAGTATGGTTGAATTGGATCATCAAAGGTCAGCAGCGAAAACATTGGTTAATAAAATGCTATTAAATGCATATTTGTATATTTAACAATTATTGCAGGTTTGCGTCATATTCTGAGATGAATTTCACTGTTTTTATTCATTTTGAGGAATACTGAATCTGTTTTTTGTGAGTGAGATGAATTAATGCATGTTCACATTTAGTCTAGAACATCTTACTCCCGATTTCTCTCGACATGGGGACAGGAGAACTTTTAATCAATGAATGGGGGGGAAAGTAACTGCCGTTACATATTTCTAATTTAAAAAATGCTTTTGTAAGTATAAAGGACTTCTAAATATTTACAAATATTACTGGCCACAAACCTCTGAACTGCAGTGTGTTTTTCTGTGTGTTTTGGACTGTTGGGACTGTTTTCTGTTAAACCCAAAGCAGTGTAATAATCTTGAATGTTTAGAGAACCACCATATGGTTATATTTATTTAAAGGGGCCATCGGATGCCCATTTTCCACAAGATCATATGATTCATTAGGGTCTTAATGAAAAGCCTATAATATACTTTGGTTAAAATTTCTCAGTGGTAGTGTAAAAAAACACCCTTTTTAACTTGTCAAAATCAGCCCTTTTCACAGCAAGCCATTTTGTTGCATTTGCCTTTAAATGTTAATTAGCTCTGTTTGCCACACCCCTCTCTTCTGTGGGGTGACAAGCAGTACTGTTTACTTTAGCCGTGAAACTTGCCAACTAGCCCATTATTAGTCAAAGTGATTTGCAAAGAAAAATAAAAAACGCTTATACTCACTCCTGCTGTAGGTGAAGTTGGATCACGAATGATTTGCGTGAACATAGACGCAGTTTACGTAGATCGCCGAGTGCATTTCCTTCTAAAACTAAAGTAACGTTAATCCCCTGCATCTTCGGAGGCTCAGATGTCGGGAGTAAATGACGACTTATGTTCATTATTATATTTAACAATAAAACACCTCAGTCGCTCAATCTGAGACATTCTTGTCTTCCCCTGCACCGGAGTCGATACAATGGCGGTCGGACTGTTCTCAGCTCACTCAGCTCATCAGGGCGGGTCTAAGGTAAGACAGCCATGTCAATCAACTATCGTGGGAGTGGCCTGAGGTTTTGTGACGTCACACAGACAAGAAGCTGAGAATGGCTTGATTTAAAAAAGGGGACATTACTTATCATTATAGGGTGGTTGTGTACACACACCACCAACACACATTTAGGGTTAAACAACATGTAAAAGTGAGTTTTGCATCTGATGCCCCCTTTAAGAACAGATTAACTTCACTTTAGACCTTGAGTCGAAACTTAACCACCTATCAAAACATATATAAATGTGTTCTATAAAAAATGCACAACTGAAACCAAGCCAACGTAAATATTTAGTTCATTGATTCCTTTACTTTGAGTTGATTGATGACAGTACAGCTCATACACCAGATCTGTGTCAGTAACTTTTAGATTACAATGTTCCTGTATTTCTGTGCTCAGTGCCATTGATCTCTGTGATAGTTTAGGTCCAGTCATGTGTCGGGCACGTGATCGATCTCCGTTCATTTCTCTTTGGTACTAATGCCGGTGGAATGATAGCAGGCGTTCAGAGATCCGTCAGACCAGAGAGATTAAGGCAGGTCACATGGTGCTGGAATGGTTTGGTTTATGCACTAGTGGAATAATAAATAAATACATACATCCAGTTAAATAAATCTGTAAACAGTTATATTAATCTTTCAATAAATAATAACTCTGGATCAGCTCATGTCATGTGTGGAGGTGATGTGGTGTCGTAGCCCTGCAGAGTGTCAGATGTAGACGGGTTGTTCCTGGGCCGTGAGCAGGCGGTACATGGCTGCAGGCATAGTCTTCATATGGATCTGATAAAAAACAAAGCAGTCATTACAATATCCACCTTTCATGTGTGCATCAGTTTTCAAGAGTATTAAGCCATTAGCTCAGCATCATGCTGTCATCAAAGGTGTAAACAGCTTGGTTAATTATAGTTAACTAAGTGAACGTTTAAAATGTTAATGAACTGGCCATTCATTTACACAACAATGGTTTTGAGGGCCTAAAAATGCAAACTTTTGAAAACAGGTCTCAAGGTGCACGTTTTTGAATGGTACCATTAGTGAAAATGTAATTTTGTGACAACATTCACAAGTTAGGTTTGTGTGCAGGCGTGTAGGTTTTCTTTACAAAGTGACGTCGCCAACTGCTGGACTGGAATGAATAATACAGCGTTTTTTTAGTTGTTTTCACACATCTATGTGAACAGACGTCAACGTCAAACTCTTGTAAAACACAAAGAAAAAACTATTCTGTCCTGAAATCATAAAAAAAAATTGTTACTGGAAATTAAAGAACTTAACTGAAATAAAATCTTAAAACATTAACTTATTTCATCTAGTTGCCAGAGCAACTTTTCTCGTTTTAATTTCATTTAACTTAAAGGAGAAGTTCACTTCCAAAACAAAGATTCACATATAATTTACTCACCCCATTGTCATGCAAGATGTTCATGTCTTTCTCTCTTCTTATGTTTTTTGAGGAAAACATTTCAGCATTTTTCTCCATATAATGGACTGATATGGTGCCCCGATTTTGAACTTTCAAAATGCCGATTAAATGTGGCTTCAAATGATCCCAAATGTGGTTGTAAATTATCTCAGCTGAGGAAAAAAGGTCTTATCTACCGAAACAATCAGTTATTTTCATTAAAAAAAAAATACTATTTAAATATTTTTTAATCTCAAACACTCGTCTTGTCTTTCTCTCCCTGAACTCTGTTTATTCTGGTTCAAGACAGTTAGTGTATGTTGAAAAACTCCAATCGTATTTTCTCCCTCAACTTCAAAAATCAATTCAAAATCACCCTACATCACTGCAGAAGTACAGACACAGTCTTTACAAAGTGAACATGCAAAGAAGATCAAACACCCTTAACAAAAAAGGTAAATCGAAATTGAGGGAGAACATGAGATGGGAGTTTTTCTACATACCCTGACATGAACTGGAACAAAAACAGTCCAGGCAGAGTAAGACAAGACGAGTGTGACATTAAAAGTATATAAATTGTATTATTTTTATGAAAATAAGCGATCGTTTCGCTTGATAAGACCCTTCTTCCTCGGCTGGGATCATTTACAACCACACTTGGGATCGTTTGAAGCCACATGTAAACTGCATTTTTGAAGTTAAAAATCGGGGCACCATATCAGTGCATTATATGTATATATTTCCCTCAAAAACATAATTTCTTTACAACTGAAGAAGAAAGACATGAACATCTTGGATGACAAGGGGGTGAGTACATTATATGTGACCAGTTTGACCCGCTGAAACCAGCTAGCATATCTGGGTTTAGCGTTTTTTTTGTTTGTTTTTGTTTTGGGTTTTTTTGGCAGGGAAAATTAAAACTGAAGTAAAAATGAATAAAAACTATATAGACATTAAGAAAAAAAATACTAAAAATTTAACTAAAATTAAAACGGAAAATATATATACTAATAAAAATTATTCAAAATATGAATAAAAACAAAAAGTGTCTCAATGAAGCAAAAACGTCACCCTGGACCACAGAACTAGTCATAAGGGTACATTTTTTTAAACTGTGATTTCTACATCATCTGAAAGCTGAAAAAATAAGCTTTCTATTTATATATGGTTTGTTAGGACAATATTTGGCTGAGATACAACTATTTTAAAATCTGGAAACTAAGGGTGCAAAAAAAATAAATAAATCAAAATATTAAGAAAATTGCCTTTAAAGTTGTCCAAATGAAGTTCTCAGCAATGCATATTACTGATCAAAAATGAAGATGTGATATATTTACGGTAGGAAATTTACAAAATATCTTAATGGAACATGATCTTTGCTTAACATCCTAGTGATTTTTGGCATAAAAGAAAAATCAATCCTTTTAACCCATACAATGTATTTTTGGCTATTGCTACAAATATACCTGTGCTACTTACGACTGGTTTTGTGGTCCAGGGTCACAAATATATTTTTAGTTATATAAAACCTTGTTGTCTGTGGTAAAATCACTATAACACAAAGCCTCAGGTGCTGTACCGTACTAAATGTACTAAAATGGCAGTAATAGCAATGTGGTAAAAGCCAATCAATGTGGAATAAAACTATTAATAATCAAAGCAGTCTTTGCTATACAGTTCATTAATAATTTACAGTTGACAAGCAACATAGCGAACTAAACCGTATATGTAATATCCACATTTATATGTATATGGAGTCACAGATAAGTGTTCATCGTGGCTCATCCAATCAGAGTTTAGAGGTGAAACTGTCCAAAATCAAATAATAAAGTAATAAAATCATGATCTCAATTAGGGTGGAAGTACATTTGTATAATCGAATGAAGCTAAAAATTCTTTCATTTATAAAACTGATTCAAAAACAGTAATAAGAAGTATTTGACTAAATATTTTTACTAGGGCTGTCAGTCGATTAAAATTTTTAATCTAATTAATTACATGATGTTCATTAATCGCAAAATTATTGACATTTTTTCTGATTGAGTGATACACATTTTTTTCATCTAGTTTATTTATTTGAAACACATGAATGACTGATTCACCAAACGAGCAGTTTTTAGGTAGTTTACCTCTCCCACAGCGTTTGACAGGATATGAACGATCTTTTCGTGAGGTGTGGCCACCACGCTCTGACCGTTGATCTCGATGATGCGGTGGCCGACGCGGACGCCTCCTCTCTCTGCGATGCCCCCTCGCATCAGACTACAGATCTGAACAAAACACAAACTCTGTCAGAAGCTCTGTCATCACAGAAACTAACAACACATTTTTGATGTATTAATGTGAATACCCACAATGCCATTCTGCACACTGAATCCCAGTTGATAGCGCAGGTCTGGTCGTCGAATGAGCACCATGGTCACAGGAGGACACCTGACGATGTTCATCTTGATCCTGGATTGAGCCTTCAGCCCCTGCATTACAACAGATAGCATTTGTGAAAAACAAAAAACAATCCCAGAATCCACACCAACCTACTGTAAATGAAAAAAATTATCCACATTATAGTAAATTCAAATTGAGCTTGCTAAAAATGATTATTTTACACAACTTGTGTGTGCTTTGTATTTTTTGATTATTAGAGTACAGAGTCATTAGCTTAGCAACATTCTAACATCAAACTCTTTTTGAAAAAATGTCAAAATTGCTAAAGCTTAAAGGAGAAGTTCACTTGCAAAACATAAAATTACAGATAATGTACTCACCCCGTTGTCATCCAAGATTCTTCAGTCGTGAAGTAAATATGTTTTTTGAGGAAAACATTTCATGAATTATCTCCATATAATGGACTTCAATGGTGTCTGGGAGTTTGAACGTCCAAATGCAGTTTAAATGCAGCTTCAAAGGGCTCTAAATGATCCCAGCCAAGGAATAAGGGTTTTAACTAGCAAAATGATCTGTCATTTTCAAATGCTTGTCTTGTCTAGCTCTGTGTAATCCGGGTCAATACAGTTAGGGTATGTCGAAAAACTCCCATCTCATTTTGTCCTCCAACTTCAAAATCATCCTACATTGCTGCAGAAGTACCGACCCAGTGTTTACAAAATAAACATGCAAAGATGTCAAGGTCAAACGCCCTTTACAAAAAAAGGTAAAACAGCAATGTAGGATGATTTTGAAGTTGGAGGAGAAAATAAGACGGGAGTTTTTCGACATACCCTAACTAGTACACATGGGCATGGCAGAGCTAGACAAGACGAGCATTTGAGGTTAAAAAGTAAATAAATTATTTTTTTTTAGAAAATGACCAATCGTTTCACTAGATAAGACCCTTATTCCTCAGCTGGGATCATTTAGAGCCTTTGAAGCTGCATTTAAACTGCATTTTGGAAGTTCAAACTCAGGGCACCATAGAAGTCCACTATATGGAGAAAAATCCTGAAATGTTTTCCTCAAAACCATAATTTCTTTACGACTGCAGAAAGAAATACATCTTGCATGACAACAGAGTTATCTGTACATTTTTGTTCTGAAAGTGAGCTTCTCCTTTAAAGATTCACAAATAATTTACTCACCCCCTTGTCATCCAAGATGTTCATGTCTTTCTTTCTTTAGTCGTAAAGAAATTATGTTTTTTGAGGAAAACATTTCAGCATTTTTCTCCATATAATGGACTGATATGGTGCCCCGAGTTTCAAATCGGTTATATTAAATTTAAATACGTATAAAATTTCAATACTTTTTAATCTCAAACGCTCGTCTTGTCTTGCTCTGCCTAAACTCTGTGTACTCTGGCTCAAGACAGTTAGGGTATGTCAAAAAACTCCAATCGTATTTTGTCTCTCAACTTCAAAAATCATTTCAAAATCATCCTACATCACTGCAGAAGTACCGACACAGTCTTTGCAAAGTGAACATGCAAAGAAGATCAAACACCCTTAACAAAAAAGGTAAAATAGTGATATAGGACGATTTTGAAGTTGAGGGAGAACATGAGATGGGAGTTTTTCCACATACACTAACTGTCATGAACAGGACAGTTGAAGCAGAGCAAGACAAGACAAGCGTTTGACATTTGACATTAAAAACTATTATTTTTATGAAAATAACCAATCGTTATGCTAGAGAAGACCATTATTCTTCAGCTGGGATTGTTTACAACCGCATTTGGGATCATTTAAAGCTGCATTTTGGACGTTCAAAATCAGGGCACCATATCAGTCCATTATATGGAGAAAAATGCTGAAATGTTTTCCTCAAAAAACATAATTCTTTACGACTGAAGAAAGAAAGACATGAACATCTTGGATGACAAGGGGGTGAGTACATTATATGTGAATCTTTGTTTTGGAAGTGAACTTCTCCTTTAAGTTAAATGAAATTAAAATGAGAAAAGTTGCTCTGGCAACTAGATGAAATAAGTTTATGTTTTTAAGATTTTATTTCAGTTAAGTTCTTTAATTTTCAGTAACAATTTTTTGGAAATGGACTTCTCCTTTAAGCTAAAGGCTGCTGTATTTGCAGATATAATAAAAAGATCAGAAATGTGAAACATAGTAAAAGAAATAAGTCCTACTTTAATGATGCTCTGGCATGTGGAGAGCGGCAGTCCCACCAGACTGGTGCCGTTGACGGTCATGATCTGATCGCCGATGTTGAGTCTTCCGGACTTAGCGGCGGGTCCGCCGTGCATCAGGCTGGCGATGATGACTGTGGGAAGGATGGAGCCCCACCCGGACTCCACGATCACCACACCCAGAATCTCACCTTTCTGCTTCTCTATGTACACCTGACACAAACACACAAATACATCCGAAATACTGAAGCACAATACTGCTTCAAATGTATTTTAGCAGTGATTTTATTTACTGATGGTACTACGATTGCTGAAGGATGTATAGAAGATGATAAAGTTATTATAAAGCCCTTTGTGTCCGATTTGTGTCCCAATTGTGTCCCCATAACTACAGGTAAAAGTTGTATTATTTAATAGTTTTAGCTCCGTTAGTGTGCATGGCAAAATAGAAGCAATCCTTCTACTTTAAAAATGTTTTTTTTCTTTGGAATATCAACCAAATTGTGTCACTGTTACCACTGGTCCAATTCAGTCCAATTCTACCTATATTTTTATAAAAATGTAAATAAAATAAATAAACAAACAAATAAATAAATACATATTTTAAAAAATATATATAATTTTTTAAAAATGTATAACATTTTTATATAACAAAAAAACAACAACAACAATGGTTTGATATTCCTAGTATCATATTTGAAACAGTGACATTTTTTACCACATATTTTTACCACTTTTCAACCAAGGTATGTTTTTCTCTTATTATGCTTAAATTGGGGAAACAGTAATTCGTTTGATTACTCGTTACTGAAAAAAATAATGTTGTTAGTAATGTTGTTTATTTATAACGCCGTTATTCCCATCACTATTAATGAACTGGAATGATTTTATGTTTATGATTTAATAAGAATCACACCAAAATTGACTGGTATTACCAAAATCCCCCCAGTTATTAATTCTTAATGAATTTAAATATATGAATTTCAAATTTCAAAGCATATGATCTTCAAACAGGGTTAAAACAATGTAGTTGTAGGGTTTGGCTTGATATCACCGTGATCACATGATGTATGAAACGACAGGTCTTCTGGCCAAAAAGTGTCACTTTTAAAATATATTTAAACTTCTTATTCTAACATAAAAGGTCTTTAAAGTTTTGTTTTGGGCCATTATGTTTTGACACAAAATAATATACCTATGAAGTATTCATTTATTTTACAGTGCAATTGTTTTACAATATATGGTTATTACTGTCAAAATAATTACAATAATATAAAATTGTTGTTATTATTATTATTATTATTATCATATTCTAAATTGTTTGGCTTCCTAAAACACCAGTGTGAATGTAATTTAGACAGAGACAGTATATCACTAATAAAAAAGGGTTGAGTCCCCTTTAAAGTTCAGGTACGTCAGTTCACTAACTTTTTTCTAAATTCATTTGTATTTATCTCAATAAATATTGCATTGTGGACTTCCAGGGCTCTACGCTTACTTTTCTTTTTAGGAGCACTTGTGCTCTTAACTTAAACAATTTAGGAGCATAGTCAAAATTTTAGGAGCACCTTCTAATCAATAATCAAAAAATCTGATAAAAAAAAATAAGCCTTCCCATTAGATGAAATTTGACTCCTTAAAGTGATTTAAAGGGGAATTTTGTTATTACTTTTGTAATGGGCTTTTTTCTAACTTTATCAAAAGTATGTCATCTCATGTGTCAATTTTTTTATTGTATTTTATAAGCTTTTTTAATTAAAACAACAGAATAAGAACAAGTAGAAAAAGAATAAGTTACCAATCAAATGAAATCAGTACTAACAAAATTAATTAGTACTACAGAGGTGGCACAGAACAACACAAAATGCATTGTAGGTGTATTTTCATATGTTTAATGAGGCTCACAGATGGCATGAGTGCAGTCAAATTCATAAATTCATGATGAGATTAATGTTTTAAATGTAAAATTTTGAATATAGAAATACTAAATGATTTAAATAACTGAAAAGATACTTTAAAAATGAAACTAAAACTGACAGTAGGTGGCGGCAAGTCAATGATTTAATTATTGAATCATTCATTCATTTGATTCGCTCAAACAGCTGATTCCTTCAGGAATAAAGCAAGTGACTGTCTTTATGAATGGGAAATTGAATCATTGACTCTCTAGATTCGTTTAAAAATGCACGTTCATTCATAAAATAAACTGCTGTGTTTGAATTGAGATGTGCAGCAGCTCATCTGTAACTGTTAACTGTTGTATTAAATCAATCTCTCATTTACAAACTCCCTTAAAAATCATTAAAATCTGTCACTCATCTTAGTTCATCGCAGTCTCACATAGTTCCATTATAATCAACAAAGATCTCTACACTGCACAATCAATCTCTTATTTACACTCTCTCTACACTTTATAAAAAGGATTCATGAGATATGTCTGTGATACCTTTGAAGCTCCCCTCAGCGCAAACACAAATATGCTGATCAAATTTGTAACCCACATTTTGTAAATATGGCCAATGGAAAAAAACTAATTGGAAAAAATGAACTACTGAAATACTGTCACTGGTCAACTTACATCTCTGCAGTTTTCAGACTTGGAGAAGTGAATGAGGTCGTCGTTGTACATGTCCTGAGTGTTGAGCAGGTCGCTGTATTCTCTCTGGCTCAGGTCCTCTGGATCAATGCCGTTGGCTCTCAAAAACTCTTGATACGCGACGCTGAAGGCCTGACCGATGGACTGAGCAATCAGCTGAGCCTGGCAGAGAGAAACAATGGCGGAAATACAAGAAACATCAAGAATTTGCATTCTTGCATGAAGCGCACAGTCTGACGGTGCATACACATACATCTTCTGACTCAAACACATGGCAGATCATCCTGTACTGGCGGTGGTCGTCCCGCGCTGGGTTCGTGTGCTGCGTCTCTGCGGAGTCTAAGTTCTCCTGTGCGCTCTGAGAGCGAATCATCTTCCTGCGAGCCATCAGCACAACCATGTTCCCGATGTCAGCGATGTACGAGATGGTCCTCAGCGGATGGTCCATCATGGTGTCCTGCCAAAATAGAGACGGTCAGTTTGCCAAACATTTGATTTGTTCTCTGTATTCATCTTGGCTTCATTTGGGTTTTTTTTTAAAACCAATAATTTAGAAAAAATTGTTTTAGCAAGTTTTTTTTTTTTTTTTTTTTTTTTTCACAGAAACAATTATGAATTATTCATTTATAAATACTATAATTTGGGGCAGTTGCACCATATGACATATTATAGCAAACCTGGCCTTGTCATGAAAAGGCCAAATTCTGTGATATTTTACAACACATTCATGATGATCTGCAGGGGTCGCTCTCTATGACATCACTTCCTGTTTTATATTATTTTCTGCATGTTTGTTGAATCACATGACTTGGCAGTCAGTTGATATATATAAAAAATTAACAAGTGAAGCAGTGTTTGATTTATAAATAATAAAAGATTATGCTAAACTACTAAGGTTTTCTTCTAAAGAATTCAACTCTTTTAATCAAATTTCTTTTCTTCATTATGATAGATTTGAATAAACTGATAGATTGTTTGGATTTTGAAGTGCCAAACATTTGATCAAAATGATTGAAGGTTATTCCTGAAACTGAATATTTCGGTCAAAGTGAGAGTCCACAACAAATAAAAAGAAAAATCTAGTATAAAACACATGCCGAGTTCTTAGAAATGTGCTCTCTGGATTCATCTTGGCTTCATATGCTCATGAAAAATGTCAGTCATTTAGAAATATTGTTTTTAATTAAAATTCTAAACATAATAAGTGTTTTTTATTCATAAAAATCATGAATTATTAATTTATAAATACAATCTCTTTGGGGCGGTTGCACCATATGATATTTTATAGCATGAACAAACCTTGTCTTGTCATGAAAAGGTCAAATTCTGTGATATTTTACAACACATTCATGATGATCTGCAGGGGTCGCTCTCTATGACATCACTTCCTGTTTTATATTTTTCTGCATGTTTGTTGAATCACATGACTTGGCAGTCAATGTATATATAAAAAAATTCACAAGTGAAGCAGTGTTTGATTTATAACTAATAAAAGATTATGCTAAACTCCTAAGGTTTTCTTCTAAAGAATTCAACTCTTTTAATCAAATTTCTTTTCTTCATTAAGATGTCAAGACATTTTATCACCCTGACATTTTTTAACAATTCTCCAATAGAAATTTCTAAATAAATTGTAGTTTTGAAATTAAAAACATGCTCATATTAGAAGAGGTATGTCATTATATGCTTGTACTTGTAATGTATTTTTGAATAAACTGGCAGATATGGGGAAAAATTTATTTATTTTTTGTTTTACTTTTGTGTTTGATTGTAATTCTCATTCTTATAGTAATCTCATGTTTCATATTTATTGATAAAAGTATATATAAAATTTAAATCAGAAATAGGCTAAACAATTTTAATTTTAAATTAATTTATTGTAAAAATTAAAGCCCCTTTCCACCACAGATTTGGGAAAAAAAAATTATATCATGCAGTTCTGACTTTATTTCTCAGAATACAAGTTATAAAGTCAGAATTGTGTGATACAAACTCAAAATTGTGAGTTAAAAAGTCAAAATTGCATGATATAAACTCAAAATTGCGATATGAATTAAAAATTGCGAGTTATAATATCAGAATTGCGAGATATAAACTTAAAATTGCAAGTTTTAAAGTTTAAATCAGAAATAGGCTAATATTGTAAAAATACATTTTACAATTACAAAAAAATATATATAATATTAAAACAAATTAAAATATTAATAATAATAACAATTCATCAATTCCTTTATTTTTTGCATAATGGTTATCATAATAGTAGAAAAATGTACTTGTCATAACAGTCTTAAAAAATTCCTAATAGTCCAAAAAAAAAAAAAACCTTAAAAACAAAACATGTTTGTGTATGTGAAGATACATCAGATAAAATACATCACATTTTAAATGGCATTTCCAATAATGATTAAAATTTAATTCTTTCAATCAAATTTCTTTTCCCATTTCAAATTTTCTTCATTATGATATCAGGACATAGTATCACCCCATTATTTTTGACTTAATTCTCCAATAAAAATATCAAAATAAATTTTAGTTCAGAAATCTTAAAATGAAAACTGAAATGTAAAAAAACATGCAATCGCTTCACATGTCGGTCAGACTAAGCGGGCAGTTCTTGGCCAGAATATCCAGACTGCGTCTACAGTGACAAGATATGTGAAGCTCGTCTCTCATGTATTTTTAAACAGCAAATTCAAAGTGAGACAAGCATGAAAGTGATTCAAAGAGTGCTGTGCACCTGCGTGTAAGCGCTGAGCACTTTGATCCTCTGCGTCGATATAAAGAGGTCCACTTCTGTGCTGGCCGGCGGCCCACTCTCACTGCCCTGCTGATACTGTAGAGAAAGACAAACAGTTATTACTCTTAAAATAGCACATCAATTCCTGCATCATATACACCACTCTCTAGTCTCCCGTAGAAGTGTTCAGCATCAAAGATGCTGTTAGATTTCAATTCCTTGCTCCTTGTAGTCGTCTAACAACGCATACAAGACAAAACAACAACAAAAAGTACATAACACTGCAGATCCGCACGTATACAGGAACAAACAGCGTACCTTATTTCTGATTTTGGCCTGTGTCTGGGCTGTCTGCTCGACAGGGGACAAATAAAAACAGAGAACGGTCAAATAAAGCCTACAAACATAAAAGGGCATGGTGGGCGTCTCAGAGGCACCACGATTGGTTTGGAGATGATGGACACGCCCAGATGACATAAAACAGGATCGTTTGGCTGAAGGGGGACGGGGTGGGTGGGATGTTGGTATAGTGATAGGCTGAAGGTTTGTGGGAAACACTATCAAAATTTCGTCTGTGATCAGAATGACATCAGCGGCCCCAGAGACAAAAACTGACTCTCACAATCAACTAACTGTCACTCATATTTGTTTGTTAGCACATGGATGCTAGATATCCAGAGATATTTGTGACATGTTTTTCATCCGCAACCTCACATAACCGCAGATGAATCGTGATGTTACTGACTGAGTGAGGTATTGGTGTGTACACGTTTGAGCACGCTGTAAACCAGAACAGACAGGGACATCAAATAATTGGTACACCAGAGGAAACTCCAGCGGGGCGCCCCCGGTCTATATATACGGATATGTTCCTCACCCGGACGCGGCTCATGGCCTCCTGGGCCTGCTGCATGCGGGCGCTCTTTGTGGGCGTCCTCTCTGACAGCAGCTGGGTGGAACCCAGGTAGTTTGCGGCAAATATGATGCCGTCAATCAAATCCTCAGGGTCACACGGGCCAGGAACTGTGGAAACAGGCAGACCATAAACACAACCTGTTATTGTGTATTATTTTTAGGATGCAAATCAATGGAATGCTTCTGAATGTTTCGTTTTTGTGTTTGTAATTCTTATTCTCACAGCAAATAAAATCTCAATTCTGGTATCAATATAAATATATAAATATATATAAATTATTGTTATTACTTTTTTAATCAGGAAAAAGGCAAAACTATGTTTCCGCCATAGAAAAAAAGGTAATTGTGAATTTATATCATGCAGTTCTGACTTTATTTCACAGAATTGTGAGATATAAACTCACATTCATATAAACTTACATTTTATCACATGCGTGATATAAACTTGCAAGTGCGAGTTATAAAGTTAGAATTGCGTGATATAAACACAAAATTGCGAGTTATAAAGTCATGATTGCGAGATATAAACTCAAAATTTCGATATAAACTCACAATTGTGAGTTATGAAGTCAGAATTGCGAGAAATAAACTTAGAAATGCGACATAAAATCAAAATTGTGAGTTATAATATGAACTAGCAATTGTGAGTTATGAGGTCAGAATTGAGTTACATAAACTCAAAATTGCGATATAAAATAAAACTGAGCAATAAAGTCAGAATTGCATATTAACTTACAATTGCGAGTTATAAAGTCAGAATTGCAAAATGTGAACTCAATTCTGAGAAATAAAGTAAAAATTGCAGGTTATAAAGTCAGAATAGCGAGATATAAACAAAAAATTGCAAGTTATAAAGTCATAATTGCGAGATACAAATTTAAAATTTCTATATAAACTCAAAATTGTGAGTTATAAAGTCAGAATTGCGAGATTTAAACTTAAAATTGCAAGTTATAAAGTCAGAATTGTATGATATAAACTCAAAATTGCAGGTTAAAGTCAGAACTGTGAGATATAAACTCAAAATTGCAAATTATAAAGTCAGAATTGCGAGATACAAACTCAAAATTTCTATATAAACTCTATACTATAAAGTTATAAAGTCAGAAGTGTGAGACAAAGTAGCAATTCTGAGAAATAAAGAACTGCGAGATATAAACTCACAACTCTGACTTTTTTTAGAATTGCGAGTTTACGTCTCAAAACCAACTTTTTTTCTCAGAATTGTGACGAAAATGTCTGACTTTATTTCTCAGAATTGCTTTATGTCTCGCAATTCTGACTTTATCACTCACAATTCTGAAAAAAAGTCAGAATTCTGAGATTAAAAGTCACAATATTTTATTCAGTGGTGGAAATGGGCTTCCATTCAAAAACAACGAATATATTGTATATATATATAATATATATAAATTTCGATATAAACTCACAACTGTGAGTTATGAAGTCAGAATTGCGAGAAATAAACAGAATTGCGTCATAAAATCAAAATTGTGAGTTATAATATGAACTAGCGATTGTGAGTTATGAGGTTAGAATTTAGTTACATAAACTCAAAATTGCAATATAAAATAAAACTGAGCAATAAAGTCAGAATTTCATATTAACTTACAATTGCGAGTTATAAAGTCAGAATTGCAAGATGTGAACTCAATTCTGAGAAATAAAGTAAAAATTGCAGGTTATAAAGTCAGAATTGTATGATATAAACTCAAAATTGCAGGTTAAAGTCAGAACTGCGAGATATAAACTTAAAATTGCAAATTATAAAGTCAGAATTGCGAGATACAAACTCAAAATTTCTATATGAACTCTATACTATAAAGTTATAAAGTCAGAAGTGTGAGACAAAGTAGCAATTCTGAGAAATAAAGAACTGCGAGATATAAACTCACAACTCTGACTTTTTTCTTAGAATTGCAAGTTTATGTCTCGCAATTCTGACTTTATCACTCACAATTCTGAAAAAAAGTCAGAATTCTGAGATGAAAAGTCACAATATTTTATTTAGTGGTGGAAATGGGCTTCCATTCAAAAACAACGAATATATTGTATATATATATATATTGTTTTTTTTTACCATTGAAGGAATGCTTATAGAACATATATTTATTAATTCATTAATTAATTTTTGCATAATGGTCATGAGAATTCAAGAGAAAGTGTGTTTAATGTGTAAAATGTGTATAATATATGATACATTTTCATGACAAGCACATGTTCCCTTGAATATGCACATATTAGGATAAAATATAATATTATTTAAAAACAGTACATATTTATACATATATAAATATGTATAAAAATTATATATATATAAAAATATATATATAGAAAAATTCTATTTATAGCATGTAAATAATATTTAAAATAGTATTTAAAATAATATGTATTTGTTTTCATTTCATTTTGGGGTGGATATATTTTGACAGGCTTTGTGAGACAAATTTACACATATTTTTATAGTTATACCTTCAAATAAATTTAAATACATTTTTATAGTTGTAAAGATAGATTACAATCTTACATAAGAAAGATAATGCAGGATAATAAATTCCTTATGAGACATAATAACAAAAAAAAATACATTCCTCATGAATACTTATGAATCATAATAGTCCTAAAAAACATTAGGCATATATTCAGATATAATATAAAAACTACTTACATTACATTTATACAGTATATAAAATAAAAATTAAAATACTATTTATTAATATTAATAGATACTATGCCTATATCATTTTTGACAAGCTTTGTGAGAATGTGAGATTTACATTAAACTAAAAACCTAAACATACTGTATATTTAAACATTTACATTTAAATAATATTTAAATAATAAATATTTGTATAGATGTAAAGATGGCTTACGATTTTACAAGATTATGCAGGATAATAAATTATATGACCAGGATAATAAGAGCCTGGTTTTCTTAAACTCACCATCAACATATGTAGGGAAAGAGGCCAAATTTCTCCTCGTCTGCAAACCAAAAACACATCATTATTACAATTTACAGTAAACATGTAAGAAATAGGGATAAAGATTAAATCATAAACGTCAACTGCAAGTCAAATATAATAAATCACTAAATCACCTCTTCACTTGGTACACTGGGACTGACATCTAGATCCTGCTCCTGATGGCTGACTCCAGAAGATTCTGCTCCCAAAGGAAGTTCGGCATCTTGAATTGGAGCCTGCAAAAATGAAGGCAACCACTTTTATTAAAAGACATCAAATGCTGCATTATCACCACACAAAAGTAAAATTTTTAGTGTAAATACATTATTTGAATCACTTGTTAAGTACATGCTTTGTCTAATTTACTCAGCAACTCCACTCATGAAAAACAATTTCTAGCAGCTGAAATATTTTTAAATTACTCCATGACCTTTCAAAGCCCAAAGACGTAGAGAATTCAAATATTCAAATGTTAATCAAATACTTCTTTAGAATGTTTGCCACAAAAACTAATCCAAAGTTCTGTCATGAAACTAAATGGCATAGTCTGATAAGTTCTAACTTTGATATAATGACATCATTATTCACAAGGTGCAGCTGATTGGTTTCTTTCGCATCAGCAGCCAATGAGCTTGCTGCTCAGCATTCAAATACTCGGCTAGTGTTTGCTGTAGCAGTTGCAGTGCACTTCAAAAACCCTCCACTTCCCCAGCTCCACCTGTCTAGAGCTGCTACAGGGTGATTTTGTGTATGTTATACATGTGGGTTATTTCGTTTATGTTATATGTGCAGCAGCACTATTTCTTACTTGCTCACAGCAGCATGTCTGTGGATGTATTGGCAGTAGCAAATCTCTGAGCTTACTCTGCTGTACCAGCAGCACAGCAGATCTACCATGCTAAACTCTCAGAGAGTTGCCATAACAGAAATTTACTTTATGTCTATGCTTATAGAATAAAACTACAAAAATGTTGCCAACATTCTGCAAATAGGTCTAATTGTGACCTATCTGAAATGATTCCATGGTCTGTCCGAATACTGGATTCTGATTGGCTGGCAGATATGCAGTAAAACCATTTAATGCACAGTCAGTTTAATCACCGTTCTATATTAATGCGTAGCTTTAATTGATGCACACAAACGTGCACACAGAAAGAGAGCGAGAGAGTTCGGAGATCGCATTACGCTGCTTATACACAAACTTGTCATCAGTGCTTCCCCACGTTTTTTATTTTTACACATTTGGTTAAATATTGCGCTGCAAAGAGCAATACTAGTTTTAACTTGTCTATAACTTGGAAAATGACCATGGAATAAGCGGGATAATCAGCGGAAGTTGAGGGAGAACATGAGTTTTTCGACATACCCTAACTTTCATGAACCGGAAAAAAACAGTCCAGGCAGAGTAAGACAAGACGAGCGTTTGACATTAAAAAGTATTTAAATTGTATTTTTTAAATGAAAATCACAGATCGTTTCGCTAGATAAGACCCTTCTTCCTCGACTGGGATCGTTTACAACCGCATTTGGGATCGTTTGAAGCCGCATTTAAAATGCATTTTTAAATGTTTAAAATCGGGGCACCATATCAGTCCATTATATGGAGAAAAATGCTGAAATGTTTTCCTCAAAAAACATAATTTCTTTACGACTGAAGAAAGAAAGACATGAACATCATGTCCACAAGGGGGTGAGTACATTATATGTGAATCTTTGTTTTGGAAGTGGACTTCTCCTTTAAAGGATTTTAAATGCACTTCACATTGTGCATTGAAAATCCTTTAATGCACGTCAAACCGTTGATTATCCCTTACTAAAGTTCCAGGAACTTCATCATGAGAAATTATAATAATTACGCCGGACAACTCACTCACCGCATACTGTGGAGAAGACTGCGATAGCTGACATGGTGACTGTGGATACGAGTGAATCTGAGGCTGTAGCTGAGGATGGTTTTCCTCAACAGGGCTCACATCCTGTCTCATCACCCACACGGGCTCTGTGATCTTGTCAGGCGTGTAGGGCGAACGCACCGTCTTGGTTTTCACCTCCTCGATTGCTTCCTTAATATCCTTGATGGCCAAAGAAACTGCATCTCCTGTATGTCTGCCAGACTCTGTTATTTCATCCTGGGCTGGAGTGGACAACTTGTCAGATCTCTCCACTACTTCTACCTGCAAATCAGGTGAAAGCTGAGCAGTTTCCGAAGTCTCCTCTTGGGGATGAACTTCTTGAGAAAGGCTAGTCGAGCTTGACGCCTTTCTGACGTGAGCTCTGACTCTCCCTGAGCTTTCTGCCTCATCTCCTGATTGTTCATCGTAGTGGTGCAGCCTGGAGCCCACTGAACTAAGCTGACAGATGTCTTCATGATGATCACACTCATCCGTGGACATGCTCTGGTTCCTCTCGTACATTTGAGGTCCATCAAGAGCTGTTAGGTATGATTCTGTCTGATATTCTGCTGGAGTCTCTTCAGAGTGAGAATCTGGACTTAGTTGTGGGTAAGAATCAGTGCAGGCTTCAGGACTAGAGTCTGGGAGATCTTCATTTTCTGGGAGATGGTCTTCAACACTGGGACTCTCAAACCCTTTATCCTTGTTTGTATGAACGTAACCAGTGTTAAAATGAGCAGGGTATGACTTTGGATCTGAGTTGTAGCTTCGAAGAGTCTCAGGGAAGGTTCGTGGAGAATGGAAAAAAGGTTTGCTCATCATCTGATGAGGAGATGTGGCAAATGGTGGAACATCTACTCTTAGCGGACTGGATCTTTTACTTTCAGACCGACTTTTTGAAGCAATCTTAGGAGGAATGTAATCTTGCTCAGGAGCTTCTTTGAAATAGTCCTCCTCTTGTTTCTCCTTCGCCAATTCCAAATTGGATTCTTCACACTGAACCTTCTCCTCCAACTGTTCCATTGAAGACTCCGGTTCTGGATCAACCTGTGTGTCAGATGAATGGGACAGATCTGGACTGTTTCCATCCAGTCTATCAGTGATTGGCTCATCCTGAGGAGAAGGAGTCAGCAGTTCTTGAGAGGAATCTTCTGGAGATAATGGCTCTGAAGCTTGTTCTTTTGGAGGAGTTTTGACCGCTTCGTCTTCTTCTTCTTTGTGTGGTTGTCTATATCTGTGCTGATGGAGTTTCTCTCCACTTCGATGGTGTCTTGACGCCCCCGGTTTGGGCTGCTGGCCAGCTCGAGCTTCTGTATCTCCGCTCTCAGCCGGCCTGCGTTGTGCTTGACCGGGAACATGCCGCCTACGGTGACGTGGTGGAGCTCGGCTAGATCCAGACGTGTGCTGGTTGGCTTGGTGATGATAGTGTTGATGGTGATGATGATGGTGGCCTTGGCCTTCTGCATCCGGATTGTGCAGCTGGCATGGCCTCCATCTGGGTCTCCCTCCCTCTAGAGGAGTCCCATTGGGCTGCTTGCTGCGATGAGGGGGAGGACCTCTGAGACCTGCCTCCTCTGGCTCCTCCCTATGGCTCATGGCTCCGCCCACTCACTGCTCATCATCTAGAAGCTGCTGAACAGCCTGAATGACACCCAAAAATCACAAAGGTAGTACATCCAACAATCTATGTGAGAAAACATGTTATATGGGAAACAGATAAACTGTAAAATATCAGTGTAAACTATAAATGCACCTAATGTCTAAACAAGCTATGTGACTTTCATACGTCTCTGAATAATGACAGAGTAACACATTGCATTTGTGTTTCTGCGCAGAGACGTGGTTTATGGCAGTGGCGCTGTCACAGATGGCCTCACCGTGGGCAGCCGTCATGCTGTATACTCTACCAGTCCTGGAGTTCAGCAGATTCATCTGTCAAACCTCCCATAAAAACCTAAAGCCAGGGGATTTACCTCCCTATTTAAACAGAGATCTTCACTTTCACCGTGCAGCCTCTTTGTATTGTTTACAACTGAGAGCATGCATGCATATTAGAGTCACTCTGCAGTTTTGATGGCAGGTGGTTTCACTCACTTTCTAATGGCAAAACGTGGAAATGTAATATATGCTAATACAAACAAAAATTGAAAAAATAATAATAAATCATTAAATTTGTCAGTGGTGCCAGTAAGTGGTAAATGTATTTCTTTTTACATTCTATAATTATTTAGTATAACAATGTATGAAACGACAAAGAATATCAATTTAATAATGTTAACGTAAATAACATTACAAACAATAATATAATACAATTAACGTACAGCAGGTACAGTAAAGCACAGTAGGTTACGATGAATTTCATTTAAAAAAATGAATGCAAATCCTGCTCCAATTGTAAAATCCTGTTATGGTTAAAAATAAAAATAAAAAACACCTGACAGCTATGGTTATAACTTTGGCACAGTTATGGGGCGACTTTTGGTGCCTGTACATTTTACAGTTCATATCATTATCTGATATCAATATAAGAAAACCTAAAAGCACAAACCTTAAAATAGACTAAACCACCTCAAAAATACAAAAACATGATGAATTAAAGTTCATCAAATCTGGCATTTTCAACAACCATAGCTAATAATTAAACATAAAAATAAAAGATGCTACAATGATGAATCAAACAATTTAAATGTAAAACAAAATATCACAATGCACATACACTAATGAAAAAAAGTATTTAAATATAAAATATAAACAAATGTTTAAGGCTTTTGGAAACCTTTCACTCACTGTAAAATACAACCTGTCTTTTGTTTGCAGTATCTTAAAATACATCATCAATACGTTTTTTATTATTAATATCTAGATATTATGTTATTATGTTAAATCTGTTATAATTATTTCACTGTATAGGTTTAAAAACATATATTATGTTTGGCATTTTTACATTAGAACTACAAACATTTTGTCTCTTATCTATCTTAATATCAGAGAAATACCCCTAAATAAGCTAAAACCAAAATCATTAACATGAAACCGCATTGCTTTCATTGTATATTACGAAATGTCACGATTGTCCATGTATTTATTCACTGCTGCAGTCACGTACAGGTGGATACCGCTAACCATCTGGACATTTCGGCGCCTCTAACATAAAAAACTAGTGATATTTTCAACTAAACACACAATAAAACACCAACATATGATTTACCGGTGTCATTTGGAAACTTTCCCTCTGTAATAAAAGTTAAAAGCGTGTTATTTTGTAACGTAACGGGCCTGCGCTGTGGCAAACACATCCTTCCCCAGTGAATTCATCCAGCAGGTGCAGCTCCTGTGCGATCTACCACCGCCGCTGAAACACGACATATAGCCGCACCAAATCAGCTGTTTACAGTATCATCCGTTATACGTACCTGTTATGAAAACAAGCGATGAAGAAGAGCTCTTCGGCTTGCCTTCATCTTCGTCGGTTGTTCTTATCAACACACTGGGATTAAGCGAGCGCAGCGGCGGATCTCAGACCCCTCCTTCGGCATACAGTGACATCAGAGCGGATTATACACCAGCAAATACCCTCCCTGCCCCCAAACCATCCCGCAACAAATCGCACCATCTGTCTTGTGCTTTTGACTCGGTTACACTTTCCTTTGCACATACACAGGTTTTTATTAATATGTTCAGAGGTTATGTTCTCTTATAAGACTCTAATCTTCTGTGTTACGGATGTTCCCACTGTTTGTTCATCCACTCAAAGTGACAAACACAATTTAAGCATCAGCGTCAAAGTACATTTCGCTGGTCGCTTCGTTTTTATTTCAGTCGCGTCGCGCTGGGTAGCCACGCCCACAGTGAATCCTATTGGTCCAAACTGTGAATATGTAAAACGCACAATTATTAATAAAGAAAAAAATGTCACTGTTTAACATTTATAAATATAAATGTATGTATATTTATTTTTATTTTTATTTTATTCAAATGTATTGCTTCATGTCACCATACATTTTATGCTCTCAGTCATGTATGCTATTCTGGAAAAGCCTAATAAATAATTTCTAAATGTCAGAAAGCACACCACTGAGACCCTTAAGCAACATGCACATCATGAAATTATGATATGATTTTAAGGATTCACTCATCCTTTCAGTACTGTAGCTGGAGTGCATATATTTTATTCTGTTTATGATATGAAGTATGCAGCAGGTGGCACTATTAAATAATACTGTTCTATGTCCAGAGAAAAAAAAAAAAGAAAAATATGTTTTTAAAGTCTCTTCTGCTCAGCAGTCATGCATTTATTTGATTCAAAGTACAGCAAAAAAACAGTAAAATATTTTTACTATTTAAATATTTTTACTATTTGAATACATTTTAAAATGTAATTTATTCCTGTGATTTCAAATCTGATTTTTTATCATCATTACTCCAGTCACATGATTCTTCAGAAATCATTCTAATATTCTGATTTGCTGCTCAAAATACATTCATTATTATTATTATTATTATTATTATTATTATTATTATTATTATTATTATTATGTTGAAAACAGCTGAGTAGATTTTGTTTCTTTGATGAACAGAAAGTTTAGAAGGACACATTTATCGGAAATAGAACTTTTTGTAACAATATAAATGTCTTTATCATCACTTTTGGTCATTTTAAAGCATCCTTGCTAAATAAAAGTATTCATTTCTGTAATTTCTTCCTAATTTCTTCTACTGACTTCAAGCTTATGAGTGGTATAAGGTTACAAATTATTTTTATTTCAGATAAATGCTGATATTTGCATCTATCTATTCATAAACTAATCTTTTAAATATTGATAATAATACTAAAAATGTTTCTTGAACAGCAAATTGATTAAAAATGATGAATGATTTCTGAAGGATCATGTGACACTGAAGACCAGAGTGATGATGCTGAAAATTCACAGGAATAAATTACATTTTAAAATATATTCAAATAGAAAGCAGTTATTTTAAATAGTAAAAACATTTCACAATATTACTGCTTTGTTGTATTTTGCATCAAATAAACGCAAATCTAAAATTCTTAAAAAAAAAGTTTTTTTAAGCCTACTCAGACTTTTTTTTTCTTCAAATATAGCTGTTTCTATAGCTATGATGATTCTGGTTTGCATGTGGAGCACAGCTGAGGTTTGTTTTACTGTATATACCTCATCTGACCACATGGTCAACTCTCACTGTAAAAACACCCGCCTGTAAGCCACGACACGTCTTGTCACGCAAAAGAGTGCACGTTTACTTAAGCATTACTCCCTGTATTAATGATGTGTATGCAAAGGGAGGAGAACACAAAACCGGATCTAATTTGAAACAAATGTCAATTCTGAAATCAGCGATTGCGTATACAGTTCAGTTCACAGGACTCTCCTGGGGAACTTGGTGTGGTCTAGAATCCCACCCTTCCTTTTGAGTTCAGATAACCGTGTCACATTCTACCGGCATTACATACTAATATAATCTTACCAAACTGTCCGTTGACCACATTGTGTGACTTCAGCCTCTAATTGTTTACAGTTTGGCACATAACATCCAACGGTGTGACTTCATCCCCTAATTGTTTAAGAATGTTTGCATGAGGAATACTGTTTCAAATCCAAGTCCACTCCAAGAACCAAGACGTTTTGTACACTGAAATTGCACCAAATTTAACAACAGTGTACAGAATTATAAATGAGCACCTTATACTAGTAAACTGTAAAATGACATTTTTTAAAAGAATAAATTCATTTTGTAATACAATTTGACAGATGCTGTCCTAATCTCACATGTGACATTTTCATTGTAAAGTGATGAAATGTGAAAATCTGTTATCAGGAATGTATTTGATGTGAAACATGCTGTGCTGTTAAAGGCATGCATGACACAAATCACTCCAGATCTTTCCCATATTAATCTGTTTCCCACTTTCATAACATGTCTGCCTTTTTGAAGGAAAGAAAGCCAAAAATGTGTAGTAACTATGCATGTATAAATTATAGATAAATGAAACACAGTCCTTCATGATGATTCCAAAACTCACTTCTTGCACTGTGATCACTGATTTCAACTTAAGTCAGTGAGGTTTACATTTTATTTTTTAAAAAATAGTTTAAAAGCCAAATTCCTGTTTAAGGACTACACTACCCATAATCCTGAAGAGTGATCCACCAATCAGGAAGGGTGGTGTTACCAAGGAAACTGAAATCACTTTAAAAAGAGCTCCACAGCCTCTCACAAAAGCACTGGAAACAGCATAATAGTTCTTCTGTGGGATCAGGAAAGGTCCACGAGCCGTGATTCCAACTCAGGTCACCCACAGTGCAATGACGCAATATGTCGGCACGATAATCACAAGGCTATTGACACTGACATATTTAACATTTTTAACAAGCAAAAATAGTCAATAGCTTTAGAGTGTGATGCTTTTGCTGATTGGAATATACAATGTTTAATGTGTTTTGAAGTTCATAAAATATTAAGTAGCCCTAAATACCTTTGTTTTAGTCCCGATGTAATGTTTTTGATTTATTTGCAATGTTTTGATTTATTTCAGAGGATTTAAACTCTTAATTAAATGTGCATTCAGTAGTTCTTTTGCTAGCATTGTGTTGACAAGTCTGCGGTTTTTCCACGGAATTGTTGCCGCAGGTTGTTTATGTCAGCAGGTTGAAGCGATCCTAATAACGTAATATTTAGCCCCTGGAATGCTAATTTTTCCAAGGGAACCCTGCCAAAAATTGCGTATTTTACCCCCGGAATGCATTTTTTAAAGGTGTCATTGGATGCAAAGTTCACTTTAACATGTTGTTTTAACATAAATGTGTGTCGGCACACTGTAAAAAAAAATCCGTAAAATGTACGGTAAAAAACCGGCAGCTGTGGTTACCAGAGTTTTACTGTAAAAGTTACGGTAGCAACGTTTAACATTTTACGGTTTTCACTTAAATTTACAGGTAAATACTGTAATTTCATTCACTGATATAATGTTAATTTACCAACTTATTTAAGTACTGAAATCTGTTTTGTACCTTTGTAATACACTGATAACCACCAAAAGCAGATGGTGATGAGAAAGTCGCATGATGAACGAAAGCTCATCGCAAACAGCTTTTAAATATTAACATACATAGAAGATGCACAGTGTCATTCACACAATCACTAAACACCATCATGGTAACACACATGAAACTGAAATAATGCAATAAACATTAATTTAACAACATTAGATGTAACATACAATCCTATTGTACAAAACTAAGTAAAAACTAAGAAGAAAGAGTTATTTCAACAAAAAAACCATCAAAAAAAAAAAATGTAACAGGGAATTCTGGGAATGTCAATTTATGGTTATTCACTGTAAATTTTACAGTCTTTTACTGTTAACCATTAAACATGTTTTTACTGTAGCATTTTTACAGTTTTTTGCTGTTAAATTCACCGGCATTTTTTACAGTGCAGTGTGTGTACACAACCACCCGTAATGATAAAAATCCACCCAGTGTTTTTTATTTAATCTGTAAAAATAATTTCCCCTATTTCAAATCAAGCCATTCTCAGCATGTTGTCTGTGTGACGACACACCGACAGAGGCTGCTCCCACGATAGCTGTTTGACACTGGCGTCTTACCGTAGTCCCGCCTTGAATGAGCAATAACAGTCCGATCACCAGTTTCGATGCCTGAATAGGGACGTAGACAAGAATGGCTCCTAAGCGATTGAGGTGTTCTGTTGTTGGATGCTTTACTCTGACATCTGAGCCGCTGAAGATGCAGTGGATTACATTTGTGAAGGGAATCTGCCTCCCAATCTAAACAAATGCATCTATGTTTGCAAGAATCATTCGTGATCCAGCTTCACTTACAGCAGAAGTGAGTATAAGGGGTTCTTTATGAATCTTTGCAATCGCCTTTCCTAATAACGTGCTAGTTAGCAAGTTTCGTAGCTAAACGTGGCTAAAAGAGGCTAAATGCAGCAAAAGTAAACAGGCTTGTCACTCCACAGAGAGAAGAGAGGGGCGGGGCGAGCAGAGCTCATTTGCATTTAAAGCAACCTCAACTAGAACAGGATGATTTTTGCAGAACTGATTTTGGCAAGGTAAAAAAGGTGTTTTTTACACTACCACTGAGAAATTTTAACCAAAGCCTATTGTAGACTTTTCATTAAGACCCTAAAGAACCATATCAACTTGTTTAAAATGGGCACCCGATGACTTCCTTAATGGGGGACCCCCTCAAAATGTGATTGGGCTACTTTTGGGCTAGTTTGGCCAGGTTTTGTTGTGAAAACCTGGCAACTCTGCATTTACATCGCTCTTTAAAGGGGTCATGGGATGCTAGGTTCACTTTTACATGTTGTTTGAACATTAATGTGTGTTGGCAGTGTATGTACAAATCTACCCTGTAATGATAAAAATCCATGCAGTGGTTTTTAATTAATCTGTAAAAATAATATCCCCTTTTTCAAATCAAGCCATTCTCAGATGCCTGTCATTGTCACACCAGCAGAGGCCGCTCCCATGATAGTTGATTGACATGAGTGTCTTACCTCAGACCAGCTGTAACAGTCCAACCTCCATGTTTTGATGCCGGAGCAAGGATGTAAGTTAGACAAGAATTGAGTGATTGAGGTGTTGTGTTGCTGGATGTAATAATGAACATAGTGGTCGTCATTTACTCCCGACATCTGAGCCGCTGAAGATGCAGTGGATTACGTTTGTTTGTGAAGGGAATGCACCTCCTGATCTACATATATCCGTCTATGTTCGCGCAAATCATTCATGCTCCAGCTTCACTTACAGCAGAAGTGAGTATAAGGTTTTTTTTATTAATCTCTGCAATCACCTTTCCTAATAATGTGCTAGTTAGCAAGTTTAGCGGCTAAATGCGGCTAAAGTAAACAGGCTCGTCACTCCACAGAGAGAAGAGAGGGGCGGGACGAGCAGCGCTCATTAACATTTAAAGCAGCCTCGACCAGAATGAGATGATTTTTGCAAAACTGATTTTGACAAGGTAAAAAAGGTGTTGTTTTACACTACCATTGAAAATTTTTAACCAAAGTATATTATAGACTTTTCATTAAGACCTTATAGAATCATATCAACTTGTGGAAAATCCGATGACCACTTTAAGTGGCTACAGATACCACAAAGGCTGCACTGTCATTTACCACATTTCATGGGAGTTTTATGTAAGTTTTATGTAAATTGCACTGATACTAGTAAGCAGTCTACACAATTACTAATTATCTTGCCTGACCAACAACAATAAAGCAACTTGTGCATCACTTAAAGCTGTTTGATTCTGAAGCTTTTGGAATCGACTCTTATTCCTGGTTGAGGAATCGATTCCTCACAGTTTTAAACAGTACATGTGCAGCTAATCTTGCTGTGACTCCATGATTTAAGAGCTTTCCTTCCTTTTAAATTTCCAGAGTATTCATTGATTATTACCAGCGTCTATTATTTCTTTATGTAATCAAGAGATTTCCTTTGATGGAATCGATTCCAAACTTAGATACTTTAAGCAATCGATTCCCAGCCTTAGTGTGCATCACTATAAGGAATCTCTCATCACCGAATCTTTTCACCTGTGTCTGTCGTACCAATGTTTACGGTTCCAGAGCCTTTCTGCTTCTTCAGCTGAACATGCACGGATTCTCCCGCTGGCAAAGCACCATATTAGATGTGTATTATAGTGTAAATTTCACTCTGTGCATCAACAAACAACACTACGCTGCAAAATGCGCCGATCACGTCATTTCAACATGGTGCATATATAATTAAAACACATTTACAGAAAACTATTATTAGTACAGGATTAATCTCATGAAGTGTACGCAGTTCAGATGGTTAAAACCATCTGGGGGGGTGGAACAAACACTGGAAATAAGGCAGCTGGAAAAGTATGTGGCTTGATATTTTGTAACAAGTTTTATCACTTCTGGTGTCAAAGCTGACAGAATATCTATGTCTCATAAGAACTTAAGTAAAATGCAGATGTTGCTCCCATCATCAACAAATGTTTCATAATAAGAACACACAGTTCTTACTGGATCCTTGCCTGAAAAAAACGAAAAGCAAGAGATATTTTATTTCTCCAGATGGCACAGTACCACAGTGGAAATACTTTGCAACCCACTGTCTGATTTCAAGATGCTACACAAACTCAAAGAAAGTAAACAAAGATCTGCTCCATATGGATCTGATCTAAATATCCAGCTGATGAAACTGATATTGATGCTATAGATTAGTGATATGGAAGTGTGTTTCGAGGTGAAGCGGTCAGCTTCTCTGAGGTAAGGGAAGGTAAGCTCTGAATCTGGTCAGCATTAGTGAAAGTATCTCCAAATTCCCTCCCTTTTTTTTCTCCAGCAGCCAGACAGAAGGAGCACATCTGAGCTTCAGTTATAAGCTGCCAGCTTGAAAGAAGGACATGATGAGAGAATGAACTTTAGATCTCTAGTTTTAGTGGTAAACCAGGTTTAATTTGATTTATTGTTTGCAGGACCAAAAATCGGAGAGAAGATGCTTGCTTTGGTCCTCCTGAGCTTGATTGGTGAGGACTCATTGCAGTTAAGTTGTCTGTGTAGATTATTGCACATGCAAAAGTGTGTTTATTCTGTTTTCTCTCAGTGACAGCTAAAGCAGAGCTTTTGCCAGGCTCCTGCAGCTTTCAGGACAGCGTATGTGACTATACGTCTGACCCGGACTTTCTCAGCTGGACCCTCAACCCTTCCGGTGAGTTTTAGCAATTTGCCAATGAATGCATCCAAGTCTACAGATGTCATCACAATGTTTGTGTCTTTTTATGGGTCAGTGACCGGATCTGTTAATTTATAATGAAAAAAAAACATACAAATAAAAAATTGCAATTTATATATACAATCTCTTTAATACACATTTTGAAGTAAATTTTACTGCAGTATATTTTTGGGTGGCATTAAGTCAAAAATCTTATTATAGTGCACCTGTCCTGATGTCATAATAAAGAACAAAAACTTCTAAAAAAAACTAGAAGAATTAAATTCTTGAAAACAAATATGTTTTCAAGATGTATGTGGTACAACTGCACTGTATTGTTATTTTATGTTATGTTATGCTATTTGTGAATCATTCAAATTCATAAAAATGTGTTTACTTTAAATGTATTCTAAAATGTATTTGAAAATAATGATTAAGATGAGTATCAAGTATGTATTCAAGGTGTAAGAAATATATGTTATTACATTTTGATGGTTGCATCATATGACATTTTTAGAGTGACTGAAGATTTTTGGGTTAAATTTAAAGTAAATAACTATGAAATAATCAAGAAAAAAAAACCATAAAGAATACAAATATTGCATTTCTAAGCGCTTGCAATTGTTTTAAACAATTCATTAATTTATTTATTGTTTTAATTTAAATTTTCATCGTATTTGTCAGTTGATTTTTCAAATTTCATGTCCTTCCAAACCTGTATTGTTTATTTTATTTTATTTTATTTTATTTTATTTTATTTTATTTCATTATATATATTTTTTTTAAATAATAAAAGCTTATTTTAAATGAAATAAAAATCAAATCTCACGTCCTTCCAAACTTGTATTTTAAACTAAAAAAATTTAATTTAATTAAATTAAATTTAAGTTTTTATTTTATTTTATTTTATTTTATTTATATATATTTTTTAATTTATTAGGGCCTGAGCACTGCAGTGCGATGTTTTCATTTAAATTTTCATCTTATTTGTCAGTTGATTTTTCAAATCTCATGTCCTTCCAAACCTGTATTTTTAATTTAATTTTATTTTATTTTATTTTATTATATTTTATTTTATTTTTATTTTTTTTTACTTTATTAGGGCCTGAGCACTGCAGTGCGATGTTTTCATTTAAATTTTCATCTTATTTGTCAGTTGATTTTTCAAATCTCATGTCCTTCCAAACCTGTATTTTTAATTTAATTTAATTTTATTTTATTTTATTATATTTTATTTTATTTTTATTTTTTTTTACTTTATTAGGGCCTGAGCACTGCAGTGCGGTGTTCTCATTTAAATTTTCATCGTATTTGTCAGTTGATTTTTCAGATCTCATGTCCTTCCAAACCTGTATTTTTTATTTTATTTTATTTTATTTTTATTTATTTATTTTTTTTGTTTATTTTATTTCATTTTATTTTATTTTA
This sequence comes from Labeo rohita, assembly GCF_022985175.1. NCBI lineage: Eukaryota > Metazoa > Chordata > Actinopteri > Cypriniformes > Cyprinidae > Labeo > Labeo rohita. The sequence goes on from NC_066878.1 coordinate 20,300,658, forward strand.
AATAATAAAAGTTTATTTTAAATAAAATAAAAATCAAATCTCGTGTCCTTCCAAACCTGTATTTTTAATTTAATTTAATTTTATTTTATTTAATTTTATTTAATTTTTTTTTTTTACTTTATTAGGGCCTGAGCACTGCAGTGCGGTGTTTTCATTTAAATTTTCATTTTATTTGTCAGTTGATTTTTCAGATCTCATGTCCTTCCAAACCTGTATTTTTTATTTTATTTTATTTTATTTTATTTTATTTTATTTCATTTCATTTTTTTTTTTGTTTATTTTATTTTATTTTAAATAATAAAAGTTTATTTTAAATAAAATAAAAATCAAATCTCATGTCCTTCCAAAACTGTGTTTTTAATTTAATTTAATTTAATTTAATTTTTTTTTTCTTTATTTTATTTAATTTTATTTTATTTTTATTGGGGCTTGAGCACTGCAGTGCAGTGTTTTCATTTATATGTTCATCTTATTTGTCAGTTGATTTTTCAAATCTCATGTCCTTCCAAAACTGTATTTTTAATTTTATTTAATTTTATTTTATTTTATTTTATTTTATTTTATTTTATTTTATTTTATTTTATTTTATTTTATTTTTATTGGGGCTTGAGCACTGCAGTGCAGTGTTTTCATTTATATGTTCATCTTATTTGTCAGTTGATTTTTCAAATCTCATGTCCTTCCAAAACTGTATTTTTAATTTTATTTAATTTTATTTTATTTTATTTTATTTTATTTTATTTTATTTTATTTTATTTTATTTTATTTTATTTTATTTTATTTTATTTTTATTGGGGCCTGAGCACTGCAGTGCAGTGTTTTCATTTATATTTTCATCTTATTTGTCAGTTGATTTTTCAAATCTCATGTCCTTCCAAACCTGTATTTTTTATTTATTTTATTTTATTTAAAATAAAATAAACTAATTTAAAATTAGTTTTTAATAAAGTTTAGTTTTTATTTCATTTTTTTTAAATGTTTTTATTTCTGCTGAAATTAAGACATTTTGACATGTCTTTGTGCAGCTGTTTTCCATATAACACCAGTTTATAGTGGCTTATGTGCTTCATTGCAAATCCTCTAAAAGTTTAAAAATAAAGTCTAAAATATTCTCCTTTTGTGTTCAATGGAATAAAAATTATTAGACAGGCCACTTTAGGCCACTTTTAAGCTTCCATTAAGAAATATTTCACACCGTTTCCTCTGAACGGAAATTGGCACTATTTTTTAACCAATGTAATGAATCCCTGCAGAATATGCAGTCCAAACATAGATTTCCAGGTTAAAAGATGTGATGCATCAAAAAGCCCAGAAAAGTGAAGAAATCGTGTTTACGGAGACCCACATCTGGAAGCCATGGCCTCAATATTTAGGGCATCTGGAGATAGTGAAATAGCACATTATTGGATTAGTGATTCTCTCTGTTTATACGTGGCACAAATCACATATGCACACAGGATTATTTGCTCTCGATTGAATCTAAAAGGCACAGGAAATTAACAATAAATGTAGGTCTCGAATACAAATGTGGAGACAATAGTAGCCTGACGCCATGAGATGCCTGGTGAATTATATGCATCTGCAGACAAAAGAGCAAATGTACTTTAGCATTCAATCATGAAATAGTAGTTTGATAATTGCTCTGTCACAGCGAAAAACATTCATCTGTCTTCCCAGCTGTATGCATAAACTCTTGCCATGAGTTTTGTTTTTTTTCTGCTTTACTCAGGACACTTCATCACAGTTGAGAAGCAAGTCCAGGAGGACCAGGAAAAGGCAGTTCTTTTGGGTCCAGATGTGGACCAACAGGACTGGAGCTGTTTCAGGATGGTCTATCAGGTCACAGGCAGCGCCTCCCTGCAGGTGCAGAAGCGCACAGACGGAGAGAGCTTCGATCAGGTGCTCTGGACGACCCAAAGCCCGTCTGAAAGTTGGCTCATCGCCAGCATTGACCTACAGAACTCCACCGAAACATTCAGGGTGAGAACTATTTATAGAGTCTGGATTTGCTGATCTGTGTCATGTTATCATGTGACTCCAGTGACAGGTTTGCTCTACATCTGTAGATTGTCATTGAAGGCAAACTAGGAGAAGAAGGAGGCAGCAGTGTGTCTATCTTTGAGATCAAGATCTCTGACAAATACTGTATAGGTTAGTGCTCTTTTAACTTGGGCCAGTAAACAGCCCAATCTTTCATTATGTGTGTTTCTTGGGAACACTAATAATGTCAAGCCAAAGGCACAGCCACATGAAAAGAAAGATTAACCACAGAAAACAGAAATACTGCTATTTCAGTCAATGTTTTTATGCTATTCCTAAGAATCAGCCTGTGCACACATTCCTGAGGCAAAAGAAAATCTGTTAAATGAAGCCAGATTTCTGTTGTTCAGTTTTTATGTTAGTCAGAATTGTGCCCAGAGTTATTTTAGGGCCCTAAAAGGCTTAGTGAGAGTAGTAGTTATTTACGTATTCATGCAGAATAATTGCTGTTTTTCTGATCATGTGATTCCAAAGAGTGTGATTTTGAAGAAGATCATCTGTGTGGCTACAATAATAAGTGGAACAAATATATGAACTGGCGTGTGGGAAGATCAGATGATGCTGCACTGAACGAATCAACAGGTTAGTCTGATCAGCACCTGCTTTGTGATATAATGCAACATTTTATACAATACAAAAGATATATGGAAAAATTATAAATGGTCGTAAAAATGTTTTTATTTATATATACAGTTGAGGTCAAAAGTTTACATCCCCCTTTCAGAATCTGCAAAATGTTCATTATTTTACCAAAATAAGAACAATAAAAATGCATATTATTGTTTGTTTAGTACTGACCTGAATAAGATGTTTCACATATAGATATTTACATATAGTCCACAAGAAAAAACAATAGTTGAATTTATAAAAATGATCCTGTTCAAAAGTTTACATACACTTGATTCTAAATACTGTGTTGTTACCTGAATGATCCACAGCTGTGTTTTATTATTTAGTGATAGTTGTTCATGAGTCCCTTGTTTGTCCTGAACAGTTAAACTGCCTGCTGTTCTCCAGAAAAATCCTTCAGGTCCCACAAATTCTTTGGTTTTTCAGAATTTTGTGTGTTTGAACCCTTTCCAACAATGATTGTATGATTGTGAGATCCATCTTTTCACACTGAGGACAACTGAGGGACTCATATGCAACTATTACAGAAGGTTCAAACGCTCACTGATGCTCCAGAAGGAAAAACGATGCATTAAGAGCTGGGGGTGAAAACTTTTGAACAGAATGGAGATGTGTACATTTTTCTTATTTTGCCTAAATATTTTTTTTTTTTTTTTTATTTAATACTGCCCTTCAGAGACTACAGAAGATACTTACATGTTTTCTAGAAGACAAAATAAGTTAAATTTACCCTGATCTTTAAATTCCAAAAGTTTTCACCCCCCAGCTCTTAATGCATCATGTTTCCTTCTGGAGCATCAGTGAGTGTTTGAACCTTGTTGGAAAGGGTTCAAACACACAAAAATGCTGGGAAACCAAAGAATTTGTGGGACCTGAAGGATTTTTCTGAAGAGCAGCAGGCAGTTTAACTGTTCAGGACAAACAAGGGACTCATGAACAACTATCACTAAAAAAAACACAGCTTTGGTAACAACACAGTATTAGGAATCAAGCATGTGTAAACTTTTGAGCAGGGTCATTTTTATAAATTCAACTATTATTTTCTCTTGTGGACTATGTAAATGCATTCAGTAAATCGTATTCAGGTCAGTACTAAAAAAAAAAAAAAAAAAAAAAATACGCATTTTGTATGATCCCTCTTATTTTGGTAAAATAATTTACATTTTGCATATTCTGTATGTATATGTATAATCTTACATATATATCTTAATTATATATATATATATATATATATATATATATATAGCCATATAATAAGACATAAGATATATAATGTTATGATATTATATCTTACAATATTATTTTATATTATAATTGTCATGACTGACACGGGAGACTCAAATGCGGGGCAAAATAGGTTTATTAAAAAAAAAAAAAAAAAAAAAAAAAAAACACAATATTCAAGGAAAATAGTCCTCCCAGCGCTCCACCCTGGAGGCAATCTGGGGAAAGCAAAAAAACAAAACAAAAACTCACAGTCCAAAAGCGCACGGGGAGGAACTCGACCCGTTAGGCAAAACTCACGGAGGATGACGAGGCGCGGGGAGAGAATCTCGTCCCAGCGTAGAACAATCCCAACCGCAACAAAAAGAGAATCCCTGGGGAGCGATCTCGACCCAGCGTTGAACAATCACAGCAGTAATGAACGGAAAATCCTCGGGGAGTGATCTCAACCCAACGCGAGGAAGAACAATCACATGACAGTAACAAATGCAGAGCACCAGCTGAGCGACTCTGACAACCCCACTCTAAGGAGTGGATTCCAGACGCTCCACGGTCCGCAGCACAAAACAAGAGTCCAGGTGGGAGGTGGAGAGGAGGCGGAACAGAGGGGAGGGATGGTGGTTCAGGCCCGTGGAGTGGAGGAGGGCCTGGAGACTGTGGCCGTATAAGCGACCAGGGTGGGACCAGAGGACAAGGCAGGTAGGATGGGTTAAGCCAGGGAGGACTGGAAGGCCCAAGAACCCTGGCTAATGACCAGGGAGGGATGGGAGGGACAGACCATGGGGGTTCAGGACCAAAGGGCACAATAGTGATCTTCACGACCACCCTGGCCGTAACAGGACAGGTGCAGAGTTCAAGAGCTGGTGCTGCCATCGCCACTTTGGGAGAATAGCGAGCAGGCACGGCCGCATCGGAAGGATCGTGAGTGGACACCGCCGCATCGGAAGGATCGTGAGCGGACAGTGCCGCATTGGGACGATCGTAAGCGGACACCGCCGCATCGGGATAACCGTGAGCGGACACCAGCAGGGCAAGGAGCTTTGGCGGCGCCGGCAGGGCAAGGAGCTTGGAAGGCGCCGGCAGGGCAAGGAGCCAGGGAGGCGTCGGCAGGGCAAGGAGCCTCGAAGGCACCGGCAGGGCAAGGAGCTTGGTCAGGGCTAGAACGACCCCTCGGTCGGCAGTGAGCTCTGGGACAACCTCAGAGTCTTGCAGGCTGGAGGAAGTCTTCTTTCTCCTCCTCCTCCTCCTCCTCCGTTTCCGAGAGTGGGACGCTGCAGCATTGTCGGCCACCTCTAGGGGTGCTGCAGCCTCTACAGCCACCACTGGGAAAGCTGCAGTCTCTACAGCCACAACTGGGGGCGCTGGAACCTCTTCGGCCAGCACTTCCGGAGGCATTGCAGCCACTGCAGCCTCTTTAACTGGGGAACGTGCCAGAAAATCCACAAATTCCCCAAACGTCAGGTGGACCAGCTCCCTCATCCTCCACCAGTAGAGGGGCTCATCAAGGACACTATTGAAAAGGTCCTTGAGGGCTCCATCATTATACCCCAACCCCTCTGCTGCACCACTGAACTCTACGGCAAACCTCCTCAGGTCAGTCCCCCGCTGACGGAGGAAGCTTAGAGCCCTGAATTGAAGGATACGCTGGTAGAAGGGACAGGAGAGAGTGGTGGCTGGTGGAGGGCACAAGCCCTTCTTCCGCTGAGTCTTCATCTGGTTAGTCCGTTCTGTCATGACTGACATGGGAGACTCAAATGCGGGGCAAAATAGGTTTATTAAAAAAAAAAAAAACACACAAAATTCAAGGAAAATAGTCCTCCCAGCACTCCACCCTGGAGGCAATCTGGGGAAAGCAAAAAAACAAAACAAAAACTCACAGTCCAAAAGCGCACAGGGAGGAACTCGACCCGTTAAGCAAAACTCACGGAGGATGACGAGACACGGGGAGAGAATCTCGTCCCGGCGTAGAACAATCCCAACCGCAACAAACAGAGAATCCCTGGGGAGCGATCTCGACCCAACGTAGAACAATTCACGGCAGTAACAAACGGAGAATCCTCGGGGAGCGATCTCAACCCGACTTAGAACAATCACAGCAGTAACAAACGGAGAATCCTCGGGGAGCGATCTCAACCCGACTTAGAACAATCACAGCAGTAACAAACGGAGAATCCTCGGGGAGTGATCTCAACCCGACGCGAGGAAGCACACTGAGGATGACATGGCACGGAATGCAGAGCTTCAACACCATCAAGCTGACAAAGCGGAACGCCAGCGGGTACTATGGGCAAAGAGCAAAAATAACAAAAGCCAAAGGCGAGGAGAAAAATTGCAGAGAATAAACAGGACTAGACTAGACTTGGCAAGAGATCAAAACGGAAACGGCAAGAAATCAAAACGGACTAACCCAGGACAGATGGGGACGAGAGTTTAAATAGAGAGGAAGAAATTAGCAGAGAATGAAAACAGGTGTGAATGTGAAAATGGGAAACGAGAAACAGCTGGAGGGAGACAAGGGTGAAATCACTGAAACAATAATGAGGTAACAAATGGGTGGGGTCAAACAATAAGCAGGAGAAACACATGGCACCAAACAAACACAACACAAGCCATGTGCTTCCACAAACAGTGTCCTCTGGTGGCCATCCTGGGCACACCAGCTGACGACTGTGACAATAATATTGTATAATACAATAATACAAATGTAATTATGCGGTTAAAAAAGGAATGTTTTTAAAAAGTTTAATGTAAACAATAATGTACCTCTACAATGTAAAACATGAATTATATATAAATAGGCTACATCATATATACAAATACATAATATAATACCAAAAATGACACATACAATCATTTGTTTTTTTTTTTTTTTTGTATAATAATGTAAAACATATATGTATATAAATATGTAATATATACAAAAACATAATATTTAAAACAAAAAAGTGATACAATGTATTTAATTTAATATATATTCTATTCATGATGCAATCAATTTAGTTGTATACTCTTATGTAATAAAAAATCTAATGCATAAAAGTTTCGTGATATAATCTAATGTGTCTAGATGTGTCTTACAAAAATGTTTTATTGAATAATATATGATACAAAACTATCTAATAACACTTTACAGTAAGGTTCATTAGTCAACATTAGTTAACAACATTAGCTAACACTTCTGCATTATTAATCAGTTAACATTAATTTCAGCATTTACTAATGCATATTGTGTTTGTTAATTAGCTTTTGCACTGTGAACTAACATGAACTAACAATGAAGTACTGTATTTTTATTACCTAATGTTGACAAAGATTAATAAATACTATAATCAATGTATTGTTCATTGTTTAGTGTAGTTAAAACATTAACTAATGTTAACAAATGACACCTTATTGTAAAGTGTTACCAAAAAAGATTATGATATATTCTTTTATGACAACAAATAAATATTACTGTATCGTATAATTTTGACAACATTATTATGTACTTGAGACAGCCAATTCCAGTTTTACTGTATGACATCCTGTTATAGTAAAATCAGTTTTGTATTTTTACATATCCATGGCTTAACATTTTTTGACAGTGAGGTCCTTTTATTGATTCACACAGGACAGTACATGTATGTGGACTCCACTGACGCTAAAAGCTTCCAGGAGGTGGCCAAGCTCGTGTCTCCAATGACCACAGTTCCCATGTCGGGCTGCGTGAGCTTCCAGTACCAACAGCATCATGCCGGGGACCATCTGTTCACCCTTTTCAGCAGGGATCAGACCGGACAATATCAGGAACTGTGGCGAGCCGATATACCGGAGAACAACAACGTGAACTGGAGTCCAGAAACCAGAGTCTTGATACCCGTACAAGTGGACCTGAAAGCTCCATATCCAGTAGAGGTAAGGACTGATGGCCACAAAGAAACATCTATTTCAGATAAAACTACCCAAGGCACATAAAAACTCTAGCTGTTTTACATACCGGGCAAGCAGTCTCTTCCTGTAGAAGTGTGGAGTTCTTGGCCAGAATAAGCTGCCAGCTGCTAAATATGGACCAGACTGTGTCTGATTTTAGGCAAAAATCTTTAACACTATAAGGAGCACAAAAAAGTGTGTTTGTACTTTTATAGACGCTGTACCTCAGGGGTGTCTAGTCCTGGTCCTGGAAGGCCAATGTCAATTAACACATCTGAAACAAAGTAATCAAGGGCTTCAGGATTAATTATCCAGGCAGGCATGCTGGGACATGATAAGCTAAACTGTGCAGGATGCTGGCCCTTCAGGACCAGGATGTGCTTGAAACACATCACAGGAGAAAAATCTAAGTTTTGAAGAAAGTGCACAGCTAACAGAAATATGTTCTAAGAACATTTTGATAGTCTTTTTCATGGCTATACGGATGTTAAAGGGGTCCTGTTATGCTCTTTTACAAAGTCTTGATTTTGTTTCGGGGCTGTACTAGAACATGCTTTCATGCTTGTGGTTCGAAAAATGCATTATTTTTAACATAATTTACATTATTACAATACATCTCTCCCAGCCTGGCACAAATGGCTCGATTAGTTCCGGGTTTAATGAAGGTCAGCCTTCCGAAAAACTAAATGTGTTGTGATTGGTTAGCTGTCCCACTGCGTTGCGATTGGCGAACAGCTTATACGGTGTTTCAGTACTGCCACGCCCCTTGACAAAGCAGCAAGTTCAGTGTACAACTGTTAGCGCAAGCTAGAATAAAGTGATATTTACGTTTTAAATATGGATATTTTTCTTACAAAACACATCGATTTGCTACAGAAGGCCTTTATTAACCCCCCGGAGCCTTGTGAGGCACTTTTTCATCATGGATGGATGCACTTTATTGGACTTGTTTTGAAATGATAAAAGAGAAACACCCGTCTATGCCGTTCTAAAGCTTGGGAGTGCCAGGATAAATTTTAATATAACTCAGATTGCATTCGTCTGAAAGAAGGAAGTCATATACACCTAGGATGCATGGAGGGTGAGAATAATAATATCCTATGGTCAGCCTGCGAGATCGCCAATACTTGATATTATCGTGCTAATTTATTTAATTATTTACATACTTAGTTTCATTGCCCGAAACCAGCTCCAGCATAAGGCTAAAAGCAGCCTAGCATTATCAAAGAACATCATCACTAAATAGTCTAGCCTATTCTAGTGCAATTTTATGCATTTTAAAAAACAGTCGCGTTATAAGTGAAGCTAACATTATCTACACTGTATGATGAATAAATCTCGCACCACACACGTCTGCGGCGTGTTGCTACTCTGAAGCGGCCACTCTAGTCAATGCTTGTGTTTATACCCGCTGCACTGCAGCTTGCTGCATTGCTAAAGTTCGGTTAATCCCCCACCCCCCCAAAATTAGAAATCTGTGGGCGGGATTTAATTTAATGAAGTTCAAATGGACAGCATTGTGACATCATTGCATGTGGAAAACAAATGTTGTAGCCCAAAGGAGCCGTTCGTTGTAGTTCTTAAAAAGGGATTTTTAAAAAACGAAATATCTCCCTTTGGAGTGGACTTTGAGATTTGTAACTTTGTAGATCTTTTTTATGCCCAAAGATACACACCACACACTGACTAAAGTTCAAAAAGTGAAAAAGCATAATAGCACCCCTCTAAGGAAACACTCTATTTTATCATTTTGCAAATGTTATGGGAATGTTTCTTGTGAATATTCACATAATTAGTACACTAGCTCAGTTACATTTGCAGAAAGCACATACTTTGTGGTCAAAATGAGCCTAAAATGTAAAATAATAAGCCTGATTAGAGATAGAAAAGATCCATTTCCGAAAGCATAAACATAATATTTTAAAAGTTATAATTATTGTGCTTACAGCTGTGGAAATGTTAAATATATTTTGAAAATAACATTTGTTAAATACAGTTTTATTTATATGTTCTTATTCTTCTAATTATTCTTTTTTCTAAAGCCATAATTTTATAATACTACTGTTTTGATATGTTTGCTATTTGCAATAGTTACTATTTACTATGGTATTAAAAAACTACAGTAAGTTTGATCCTCAAACATCACTATAATTATCAATTATGATATTAATAGGCCTATATAGAACCCACAACAATTAAAAAAAAAAAACAACATATTGTCCCAGTTTTTTAATTCGTAGATGATCACTAGTGAGATTTCAGTGATATTTTGACCAGTGAATTAGCAAATTAGTCACCTTAGTATATGTGTGTGTTTGTACTTCATTATTAAAAATTATTATTAATCCCACTACATGTAAAATGGCATTTATTTGTGTGTGTATCTTACAAGTTGGTGTTTGAGGTGGCGTTCAACAGTGCGCATGGAGGATTCGTGATTCTTGATGACATTTCCTTCTCTCCAGAGTTCTGTAATGCAAGCACAGGTATGTCTGAACACCTTGAGCCATGAACAAAGCTCATACCCAATACCCAAATCCTGTGTGACCTCTTAAATATATGTGTTTTCACAGAGCCAACATTTGATCCGTCTATTGCAAACTGTGACTTTGAGTCAGGATATTGTCAGTATGTCCAGACACAGATAGACAGTCAACTGTGGAGGAGAGTGTCCTTCAGACCCAACATCTACATTCCCGGAGACCATACGACAGGAGCAGGTACAGCTGGATACACTGTAACATTACATTTTTTGTTGAAGCAGGAAATTGCTAAAATTATTTGTTCTTTCTGAACAGGATCCTTCTTGATGGCAAACTCTCGCTTTAGTTTGCGGTCTGGATACGTCAGCCGTTTATTTGGCCCACCGATGCCAGGGAATCAGAAATACTGCCTGAGGTTCTTCTACTCCCTGCGAGGTCTTAGTGGAACAGATCAAGTCTTGTCGGTGTATCTGTATTACGGCAAGAGTACTAAACATGAACAGATATGGACCCAGAATTATAAGATGAAAAATGTTTGGATTGCAGTTGAACTGACCATTCAAAGTCAGAACAATGCTCAGGTAAGTGCTGCAAGGCTTTAATTGACCTATTTACTATCCATTTACTATTGCTTGACTACTTGCTATTGCTAGATAGAAGCCGGTGATATGAGAGGGAGAGATATAAAGGGCTATACTAATCATTCTAACTATTAAAACCTTGTGTACATACCTTTGCCTACCGGCAGCTTGTGGCAAATTTTGTTTTATGGCTGTAGAGCGAGCTCTATTGGCTATCCCAGGTTCAGAAGGAAATTTCAGAGTCTCTTCAAGAGACAAACAAACTCTCTCAACTGGACATACTTTTGGCCCACTGCTTTCACATCTGTTAGCAAGACATGGGCTTATGTCTCATATGACTTTTATTACAGGAAAATACAGATTTAGTGAAATAAACGTTTATAACTGTTTATCTGGAAATATAAGATGGTCTGAGGACTATTCATAGTTTAAATTCACAGAGCCAAACATGAGTATACGTAAATATTACTGTATATATACACTAACTGCGTCCCAAATGACGCACTGTACACTATGCACTTATACACTATGTATTTATGCACTATACACTCAACCATTTAGTGTATAAATTATATAAGGTTATTTTGACATTCATAAACGGAGTCTGATCCCCTTTCCTTTGCTGTGTAATTAAGCTGTGACAGTTGAGTCCATTAAGTATCCGACATTCCACACTTCATTTTTTCGGTTATTTAAGTGCATCATCTGGGTATTTAAAGTGCACTTTTTATTTTTGGAATTTTCAGAGTGAACACATTACTCACACTATTTAAACTGCAAAACGTTATAGAATAGCACATAAGTATGTGATCTGGGACGCACCTAGTCTTTTCTGATCTGGCATTAAGTTTGAGCTTGAGAAACTTACTGATCTACTATTTAAGCTTCTTCTTCAAAATCAGGAATAGGCAACGTCGCTCCTGGAGTGCTGGTGTCCTGCAGACTTTAGCTCCAACCCTAATCAAATACACCTGAACAAGTAATCAAGGTCTTCAGGTATAGAGGGTATGCATTGATGTCACTTTCCCGCTGGGACACACCCCCTCAGCCGGACTGAGTGGCAAAAGAGCCTTCAGCATGAATGGATTTAATAGGGAAGATGCGAAAACGCAAGTAAAACAAACAATAATCAGCTTAAACTAAAGGTTGCTGAACTTGATATAATGATCCTAACAACTTAACAAATATCCAGTGGTCAATGGATATTGATGCAGCCAGGAATTGTGTTTTTTGATCACTTATATCAATGTTATATATATATATCGTCATATCATCCAGCTGAAAAACGTATATAGTTATTATGTGTAGCCCTACAGTTACAGCATGACATATTATTTAAACCTATTACTATTAACCTTTTACTGAACTTTTCTTTTTTTAACTCACAATTTGGACTTTTTTTCCTCACAAATGCAAGTTTATATCTACTAATTCAGACTTTATAACTCGATTTAACAAATCTAATGAGTTTATTAATTCTGAGGGAAAAAAGCCAGAAGTGTGGGATATAAACTCTGAGCCGAGGGGAAAAGACAGAATGACAAGTTGTTTTTCCTCTAGATTTGTGGGATATAATCTCGGGATTGCAAAAATAAAGTCAGAATTTTGAAATATAAAATCAAAGATTATTATTAGCAAGATTATTGAAAAGGTAGTTTTCAATCAGTTGAACAACTAACTCAAATGGATACCTGGACAATTTTCAATCTGGTTTCCGACCGCATCACCGCACAGAGACAGCGCTCGTTAAGATAATAAATGATATTCGCCTAAATTCTGATTCTGGCAAAATATCAGTGCTGGTACTACGAGATCTTAGTGCTGCGTTTGACACTGTCAATCACAACATTCTTCTAGAGAGACTGGAAAACTGGGTCGGGATTTCTGGGATGGCTCTCAATTGGTTAAGGTCATACTTAGAAGCGAGAGTTTATTATGTGAGTATAGGAGAACATAAGTCTAAGTGGACGTCCATGACATGCGGAGTCCCTCAAGGCTCAATTCTAGCGCCGCTCTTGTTTAGCCTGTATATGCTCCCACTAAGTCAAATAATGAGAAAGAACCAAATTGCCTATCACAGCTATGCTGATGATACCCAGATTTACCTAGCCTTATGGCCAAATGACTACAGCCCCATTGATTCCCTCTGCCAATGCATTGATGAAATTAACAGTTGGATGTGCCAGAACTTCCTTCAGTTAAACAAGGAGAAAACTGAAGTCATTGCATTTGGAAGCAAAGAGGAAGTTCTTAAGGTGAATGCATACCTTGACTCTAGGGGTCAAACAACTAAAAACCAAGTGTGATTCTGGAATCAGACCTTAGTTTCAGTAGTCATGTCAAAGCAGTAACTAAATCAGCATACTATCATCTCAAAAACATTGCAAAAATTAGATGTTTTGTTTCCAGTCAAGACTTGGAGAAACTTGTTCATGCCTTTATCACAAGCAGGGTGGATTATTGTAATGGTCTCCTCACCGGCCTTCCCAAGAAGACCATTAGACAGCTGCAGCTCGTCCAGAACGCTGCTGCCAGGATCCTGACTAGAACCAGAAAGTCTGAGCATATCACACCAGTCCTCAGGTCCCTACACTGGCTTCCAGTTATATTTATCAACATGCTAATCATGCTAACAACAAGCTAATCATGCTAATAATATTTTAACATGTTAGCAACATACTAATTATGCTGGAAACATGCCAGCAAATCATATTAAAACTTGTTAGCAGCATGATAGACAGTGTAGGTGGACAGAAAACGAAGTGGGAGAGAGAGAAGGAGGTGGGATTGGTAGCCGAACTCGGGACCCCCACAGCACAACAGCGCTATATGTCGGCGCGTAAGCACAAGGCTATTGGTGCCAACAACATGCAACTTGCTAGCAACATACTAATCATGTTAAAAATGCTAACATGCTAATGATGCTAATAATATGCTAACAACGTGCAATGTGCTAATCATGCTATCAACATGCTAACCATGCAAAAAAAACATGCTAGCAACATACTAATCATGCTAGATGCATGATAATCATGCTAAAACATGCTAGCCTAGGCTTTCTCAAGCCAGCTTCAAAGTTTGTTCACAAACTTTACTCATGTACTTTTATGTTTATCCTAACTATGTGATTTTTCTCCATCTGGGCGATGAAGGTGGTTTTCATCAGCACATGCAAAAATATTTGGAGCTGTGGTTCTGTGGGTCTTGATGACATTAAGGTCACACCTGGTGATTGTGCACTGTTAGGTAAACAAGCTTCATTTATGACAAAACACTGTGCGTGGAATCTTTTGTTTAGTACAAACAGAAATAAGCTCTCTCTGTTACAGCATCCTCCGTGTCAGTCCCGTCCCACTGTGACTTTGAGGCTGGTCTGTGTGGATTCACTCAGGATAAGGAAGAAGACTCAGGTGACTGGATGCTGTCTAAAGGACCCACACCCACATCCTACACAGGGCCCAGAGGAGACCACACCTCTGGAGTGGGTGAGTTTACACCCTTCCCAAAAACCCTTGCCTCATAGACCTCCATTCAAGTCTACTTCTTGTTGTGCTTGTTGTGGTTTTGGGATTTACTTTAACTTACTGATTTTAGGTCATTATTTGCACATTGAGGCATCAATGATGCTGCCCGGTAACAAAGCGCGCCTGCTCTCCAGCTCTCTGCGTGGCTCTAGAGAAACACAGTGCTTGCAGTTCTACTACCATATGTATGGCTCAGGCATCGGACAGCTGAGCGTTTACCTCCAGACTGGACAAGAGAACCAGGACAAACTGCTGTGGACGAGCCAGGGAGAGCAGGGCATCTCCTGGCTCAGAGCATCAGTGAACTACCAGTATGATCACCAACACCAGGTTAGTTGCATGCAACATTATGTTTTAGTCAACGGTCCCTGAAAGTAATTTTCATTACTACGTCTATTTGTCCACATACTTAGATTGTGTTTGAAGCCACCAGAGGAGCATCAGTAAGGAGTGATATTGCAATCGATGATATTGTTTTTGAAAGAGGACCGTGCAGAGGTATTCATGATCATTTGATGGATTGACTACATTTGTAATTCATGTGAGCATAAACGTGTTTACATACTGTTTGTCTTTTTATCCACACAGACTATGCTGATGACCATATCCCTCATCTGCACCTCTCTGGAAATAATAATGATATTCAGTCAATGCATTTTAAATAGAAAAGACAGAAAGACAAAAATTCTGAAGAGGGAAAACTGAAACCATGTGACTGTACAGCTGGAGCGCAGAGATCTGTGGGATGAAAGAGAAGGAGATGACTGCATTATGAGCAGATATGACCACCTAAAAACTTTCCTTGTGTATTTGGCTTTTGAACACCTGGTTCATTCCTGATATAGGGGCCTACAGTTTCTCACGTCCGTATCATATGTCGTAATATATTAAATACATGTGCAAAGATAGAAACCATATTAGGTCACCTTAGGAAGCCCCTGTACGGATGTCTTATTGATTTAATTTGTACTTCAGGACATCAGTATGCAGATCTGGTGATTTTTTTAATGTCAAATAAAACTGAAAATTGCAGAGATTTCAATTTTATGAGAATAGCCTTTTATATTCAGTCCTTCATTGTATGTAAGGGTGTAATATGTAATGTCTAAAAGCTTTAAATGTATCAACCACTCCTGTTTATCCTATTCTTTTGTGACAATGTCCAACTGGCTGTTGATTATCTTATACACAACTACCAAAGAAGTAAATACAAATAAATAGAAGTGAAAACTGATGTGAGTCAAAGTTATTTTATTTTGTGAGGAAAAAAAGAGAGTGATGTGAGACACATAAAACAAAATAGCAACTATATAGGAATTCAGCTTAATAAATATGTATTTTGTGAAACAAAAGTGATATATACACTGACCAAAATTATAAACACAACACTTTTGTTTTGCCCCCATTTTTCATGAGCTGAACTCAATGATCTAAGACTTTTTCAGTGTACACAAAAGGCCTATTTCTCTCAAATATTGTTCACAAATCTGTCTAAATCTGTGTTAGTGAGCACTTCTCCTTTGCCGAGATAATCCATCCACCTCACAGGTGTGGCATATCAAGATGCTGATTAGACAGCATGATTATTGCACAGGTGTGCCTTAGGCTGAACACAGTGAAAGGTCACTCTAAAATGTGCAGTTTTATCACACAGCACAATGCCACAGATGTCACAAGTTTTGAGGAAGCATGCAATTGGCATGCTGACTGCAGGAATGTCCACCAGAGCTGTTGTCCGTGAACTGAATGTTCATTTCTCTACTATAAGCCGTCCCCAAAGGCGTTTCAAATAATTTGGCAGTACATCCAACCGGCCTCACAACCGCAGACCACGTGTAACCACACCAGCCCAGGACCTCCATATCCAGCATCTTCACCTCCAAGATCATCTGGGACCAGCCATCCGGACAGCTGCTGCAACAATCAGTTTGCATAACCAAAGAATTTCTGCACAAACTGTCAGAAACTGTCTCAGGGAAGCTCATGACTGCAGTTCGTCATCGTAACTGGCTTGAGTGGGCAAATGCTCACATTCGATGGCATCTGGCATTTTGGAGAGGTGTTCTCTTCACGGATGAATCCCGGTTTTCACTGTACAGGGCAGATGACAGATGGCAGACAGCGTGTATGGCATTGTGTGGGTGAGCGGTTTGCTGATGTCAATGTTGTGGATCGGGTGGCCCATGGTGGTGGTGGGGTTATGGTATGGGCAGGTGTATGTTATGGAAAACGAACACAGGTGCATTTTAGTGATGGCATTTTGAATGCACAGAGATACCATGACGAGATCCTAAAGCCCATTGTTGTGCCATTCATCCATGGCCATCACCTCATGTTGCAGCATGATAATGCACGGCCCCATGTTGAAGGATCTGTACACAATTCCTGGAAGCTGAAAACATCTCAGTTCTTGCATGGCCAGCATACTCACCGGACATGTCACCCACTGAGCATGTTTGGGATGCTCTGGATCGGCGTATACGACAGCGTGTTCCAGTTCCTGACAATATCCAGCAACTTTGCACAGCCATTGAAGAGGAGTGGACCAACATTCCACAGGCCACAATCAACAACCTGATCAACTTTATGTGAAGGAGATGTGTTGCACTGCGTGAGGCAAATAGTGGTCACACCAGATACTGACTGGTTTTCGGACCCTGGTTTTCTTCTGGTTTTCTTCTCAATATTTCCCTAGCGGCTAATGAAACAGAAGTCTCGCCCATAGCCTTACTTCAGCATTGAAGAATAAGGTCAGGTGAATATGCTGCAGTGACAAAAAGTGATGCATGGCCTAGGAATTGATATCTTCGTCCTTCATTCAACATTGATGTTGATTTTCTAAGCATATTGCTTATGCTAAACATGGCTAAACATTTGTATGTTCTCTATATGCTTCAGTTTGTTATAATTCAAGGAATATTATTATTGCAGAATGTGCATAAGAATCGCTAATCAAATACAATTAAATGAAAAATGTATAATTATTTTGTAGTCATTGTATACTTTACTTCCAGTGAACGTGATGTTTATTTTTATTTATTTATTGCATGGCTATTTTCGTAATCCTATTTTGCCTTTTTTGTCAAATAATTTTGTTAAATACCTTAACCAAGGTTTTTTTCATCTTTTCAGTCGAGCATGGCCCTCATATTTTGATTATTTAATTAAACGTGTCAGCTTATTAAAAGCAAATTTTGTTCAAATCGTGCACAATGTCCACTCCGGACATTATTTGGCCACCCCTTATGAAAATTAACCATAGTTTTACCACAAAAAAGGATAGTTAAATCATGGTAACCACAAATTAACCATGGTTTTGCTACACAAGTCATAGTTTAACCATGGTATTTGTATTAAAACTATTAGACAGTTTTTTTTTTTTATTATTGGCCAATTATAATCAGTAGGCCAAAAATAAATAAATAAATAAATACATAAAAACATGGTTACTACACTTTTGTTACATTACAACCATGGTAAATTTTGTAAGGGACTACTGTATATTATATAATTATGTGTGTGTATGTATATGTATATATGTACATAATGCAATATTCATAACTCTGCCTTTTAAATATATGTTAAACACGTTTTATTTACAGTTGGACAGTGTGAAAATGGGGTTAATGAGGTTAAATGTTTAGCTGCTCCTGACATTTAATACACAAAAACTCCGCACGCTTTAAAGATGTGCATAAAATGCATGTTCTGCGCATAGTATACACACTACATGCTGCAGAACTGGTAGTAGTATGCTAGTATGCTAAATGTAGTACATCACAGGGTAATTCTGTACTGCCATCTAGTGTTTATGTGTTGTACGCGCACAATTCATGAGGAAAAGAACGTGAAAACCCTCGACATGGCAACCCTGGAATAGGTCATGTGACAGCCGTGAGCCAATCGCGCGGCGACTTACTCACAACACAGGCGCGAAACGAAAGTGATGTGACGCGGCTGTTAAACCGGCGGTGTTGACGGGAGGAGAAATGGACCTGCCGCAGAAGAGAAAACGAATAAGCCACGAGTTAACTAATTCACAGGCCTCCAACCGTGAAGCTGCTCCGTCCACCAGCACAAATGGCCAAGCAGGAGGATTCGTGGAGGGCTCCATCCTCCGCATCACCATGCATAACTTCCTGTGAGGACCTCACTCTTTACATAATTCAAATTGTCTTTGTTTCACTCTCATAACAGTTTTCTTGCACTTTCATGTCAGGTGTCGTTAAATTAAGGTTTGATGAATTAAATTGGTAATACTAGTCATCTCTGTTTATAGCACTTACGATCACTCTGAAGTTTTCCCGGGACCTAAACTGAACATGATTGTGGGAGCCAATGGCACAGGGAAGTCCAGTATAGTGTGTGCCATCTGCCTGGGCCTGGCTGGAAAAACATCCGTCTTGGGTCGAGGAGACAGGGCGAGTCACTCATCCGATCACTGAGATTTGTCCGACAGCCTGTGTTAGCTTACAAGCTTTTAGTATTGTGTATTGTAGATTTATAGTGAAGTCACTTCTAGACACTGTACCAAACCTCCCACAAATGCAAAAAATTCCCAATATGAATTACAAATTCGCACAGATGTTTATATCTGATACTCAAAAATCTATGTGAATCCAGTTTTTGCCTTTGCAGATGCTTTGCAGGCAGTTAGGAGGTTATTTGGTTGCCTGTAGTTAGCATGCAAACAAAGTGTACAAGCTGGTAAACCTGGTAACTTTACATGATACAATGCTATGTAGAGGAAAAACTCTACATTTGTGTCTAATGCTGTCTAAATCTAATGCACAATTGTGAATTGCGTCTAATGCTGACCCTAAAAAGCATTTAAAGGAGAATTAAAATGAAATAATTAGATTTAGAATTAAATATAATTTAAAAAATGTACATTTTAAGGAATTTACATTTGAATTAGCACACAAATATAATGCTGAAAATATCATTTTGTTTTCATTTTCAATACCTTTTTTAGCATTTACATATAGGAACATTTAATTATGAAATACTATGGGTATTATGTTAAATAGAAGTAAAACTATAATTCTAAAAATCAAATTCTTTACTTGGAAACAAATGGACATGAACTTAAAAATAAAATAAAAAAAATTAATAAATATTATAGAAATAAAAAATATATATATTTCAGCTAATTGCCAAGGCAGTATTTCTTATTTAGTTTCACTTGAAGTACTAAAATAATCTAAACCAATTTAATAAAAAAGATATAGTCACAAAAAAATAATGAAAATGACACAAAAACTCAACTAAATTTGTTTTTATTGTTATTTAATTTTAATTGAAATTAAACAAGGAAAAACATTTTTATATGAATTAATAATTGTGAAACTTTATATATACGTTAATTATACTAAAACAGCACTTATTGACATTTATGTCAATAATAAATAATCTAGATATTTTTCTGTTTGTAGGTCAGTCTGTATGTGAAGCGAGGATGCAGTAAGGGTTCGGTTGAAATTGAGCTGTAAGTATATGTTTATACAATGAATATTTTCCAAAAATCTTAGAAGAGACATAGAGTTGCTCAGTTCATCTCTGCTTTTCTTTGAATCCAGATACAGAGCGAGTGGCAACTTGATCATCACCAGAGAGATCCAGGTTGAGAACAACCAGTCGACATGGATGATCAATAAAAAACATGCCAGTCAGAAGGCTGTGGAGGAGGCCGTGAAAGAGCTGCACATTCAGGTTGGGAACCTGTGTCAGTTCCTACCACAGGTGAGTGATGAGTTTACTACTGCACCATATATATCGTCAGACAAACCTGTGAACTGCACAAGAGCTGCTTTTTATTAACATATTCTCTTTTCTCTTGGGTCACAGGAGAAGGTTGGTGAGTTTGCTAAGATGAGTAAGATCGAGCTTCTCGAAGCCACTGAGAAGTCTGTCGGCCCGCCAGAAATGTATGAGTTTCATTGCGAGCTCAAGACGTTTCGCACCAAAGAGAGAGAACTTGAGGTGAAAGTTTTTCTTGTTTTGAAATCCATTTTAGATCTGTGGGCTTTGATTTTACTCCGTCCTGTTTGTGTACTTGACAGAATGTGTGTAAGGAGAAAGCCACCTTCCTAGAGAAGGCCAGACAGAGGAACGAGAGGAACAAACTGGATGTGGAGCGCTACTACATGAAGAAGAGACATTTGGACAGGATCCAGATGCTAGAGAAGAAGAAACCCTGGGTGGTGAGTGCTGATCTTACTAGATTAAATTTTCCCAAAAGATTTCTGAGAGGAATTACGATTCATTATAAGGTGAATATAATTAAATATTGGTAACAAATAACTGGGACACCTTAGAAAAAGTTGTTTATAGTATCTAATATGTTTCCAGCTGAAGTTGCAAATTTAACTTAAAGGGATAGTTCACCCAAAAATTAAAATGCTGTCATTAATTACTCAGCTTCATGTTGTTCTAAACCTGTAAGACCTTCGTTCATCTTTGGTACATATATTAAGATATTTTAGATGAATAAAAATAGAAATGGCTATAACTGCGCAACCATTTGTCCTGTCAACATGAAAATCACTTTGCACAGTCTTGGTCCAAAGTGCCACAAGTGTCTATAAGGACATTTGTGTATCTCAAAAAACGTTGCTGTTATTGGCAGAAAAATTGAGCACCTGTTAACAAGGTTAACAGAGGCCAGTTGGAACAAATCTTGGTGGGCATTTTTCAAGGGTGTAAATGATTGTACGTTGCACGTTTTTTGCACATACGCACAATATTCGTATCATATGATAGAACTCCTCGTTCCGGAAAACTTTGCCTCTAGAACCACTGCTGTCAATCAGATCGTTTGGTAAATGATTGAGAAGATGTAAAAAATCTACTTTTGCAAACTAGTCCTAACAAAACCACTGCGGTACAATTCTCTGGACCCTCTAAAGCAGGGGTGCCCAACTACCTTCCTGCTGAGTTTAGCTCCAACCCTGATCAAACACACCTGTCTATGATTATCAAGTGCTCCTTCAGATCCTAATTAGTTGGTTCAGGTGTGTTTGGTCAGGATTGGAGCTGAACTCTGCAGGAAGGTAGATCTCCAGGTACAGGGTTGAACACCCCTGCACTTGATCCATAATTATCGCACAAATATTGAACTTCACACCGTGGTGAACTACAACAAGGTCACTTTTAAAGGGATGTTGCCAGTTATATCCGAAAGGCTATAAATCCTAAATGAAAACTCAAAACTTCATGAAACTAGGTGAGCATGTGCAACAGATGATTCTAAACAAGTATGCAGCATTTTATGTAAATTCGACCATAGGTGGTGCTCTAACAGTCATGTTAAAAATCATTATTTCGATGGTATTGCCTTGTTTTGTCAAAAATGCTTTTCTAAATTTTAAATATAGGTGGTTACAATGTTAATGTGTTTTTCCTTATGTGCTTAAATGCCATAAGTGCTTGAACCCAGATAACTGCCTCTTGCAGCTATATTTTTTTGTTTTTTTGTGCACACAAAATATTCTCTGAGCTTCATAAAATTATGGTTGAACCACTGATGTCACATGGACTTTTTTAACAATGCCCTTGCTACCTTTCTGGGCCTTGAACGTGGTAGCTGCATGGCTGTCTATGCAGGGTCAGAAAGCTCTCGGATTTCATTAAAATATCTTAATTTGTGAAGATGAGTGAAGGTCTTACGAGGAACGACATGAGGGTAATTAATGACAAAATTTTCATTTTTGAGTAAAATATCTAAATATCAAAAATCTGAATATCAAGTCAACATTATTTTATAGATTCTTTCAATGCAAACAGAAAACATTTTTTTTTTTTAATTACATTTAGAAATTAGGTAAATCTAAAATTCTGCAATAAAGCAGCTCTAGCAAGATGGTGTCATTATTCAGTTCCAGTCAGTTCAGTGTTGGTTCAGTTCAGTAACTGTAGTTCATTCATTATGAAACATTAATCAATATCACCTAAAATATTTGCAAATATGTTTTAGGTGAATTTGTTTCATGTAGTCAAGAGTAAAATTGTCAGAGTATCAAGCAAAGTATCAATAATGAAAATGAAAGTTGCTGCAAACGGGGAAGCCCACTGTGGATTTTTTTCAAAATAATAAATGACTTGTGCTTTAGGGCGTCCAGTTGAAATGCAAAAACAACAGCTGTTATTCTACCTTGCATTGGATGCCTGACATTTGAAAACACAGTTATGTCAGTTCTGGGACGTAATTAAATCAAATCATCAATAACATTTGAGATGGTGTTTAATAAGATAGTCTGCTGGTTAGTTCAGTTAGCCAGTCACACAATCTGTTGAGTTGACCAGACTCAATTCAATGCATACATTTTCTATATGCATTTAAAGATTTTATGTGCATATTGGGATCTTTCAAGACTTTGTTTTTTTTCTGTTTTCTATTTTAGGAGTATGAAACTGCACGTAAGGAGATGGAGGGGGTGAAGAAGGAGAGAGAAGAAATGAAAAGAAAGCTGAAGTCGCTGAAAGAAGCTCAGGAGCCGCTGCTCAGGAAGATCCGCTCGGTGGAGAGTCAGCTGCAGCCCATCGAGCAGAAAATGAAGGAGCTGGTCAGCACAAATCACAAACCTGGTTGCCAGGAATCTTTTTTATATTTCCTTTATGTATAGAAGTAATGCCACTGTATTTTTTTGTACCTCAATTTCTTAGACCGCTGGTATCAGGGAGGCAACACAGAAATGCAAGCAGAAACATGATCAGCTTGAATATAGGAATAAAGAGGTTTGTTCTGAAAGACTACTTACAAACATAAGAAAGTGCATTGTATTAAAACACTAGCTGATTGGTCTGTTTCTATTAAATGTAAGGTTGAAGACATCAGACAGGACCTGAGTCTGAAGCAGACAGAGGAGGCGGACAGACAGAAGCGCATCGGACACACGCAGCTCATGATCAAAGACCTGCAGAAGGAGCTGCAGAACATGGGCAGCATGGAGGACGTCACGCCTCAGATCGAGGCTGTTAATGCAGAGCTGAAGAGCATCCAGGATGAAAAGGCCAAACTGGAGGGCGAGATGTTGGACCTGCGCAGGGATAAAGATGAAGCCTTTGGAGAATTTAACCGTAATGTTTAAGATAATTTTAGTAGCAGAGAAACATACAAATGTGACCCAGGACCACAAAACCAGTCATAAGTGTCCTTTTTTTTTTTTTAAATCGAGATTTATGCATCATCTGAAAGCTGAATAAATAAGCTTTCAATTGATGTATGATTTGTTAGGCAGATATGACAATATTTGGCCTATTTGAAAATCTGGAATCTGAGGGTGCAAAAAAAATCAAAATATTGAGAAAATCACCTTTAAAGTTGTCCAAATGAAGTTCTTAGCAATGCATATTACCAATCAAAAATTAAGTTTTAATATATTTACAGTAGGAAATGTACAAAGTATCTTCATGGAACATGATCTTTACTAAATGTCCTAATGATTTTTGACATAAAAGAAAAAACAATAATTTAATAATACAGTGTATTTTTGGCTATTGCTACAAATATACCTCTGCTACTTAAGACTGGTTTTATGGTTTAGGGTCACAAATGTTGTATAAGAAGCATTTTCAGGGCTCGACATTAACGCTTGTCCGGATTTTATGACCACTTCTTGGTCTTCAAAAATGTCTAATATTTAGAGATACTCTTATGGAAATATAATATAAATATAATATTCTGTAATTATCATGTAAATCTGACTCATTTTTAAACTGTGTGTCATAAATCTCAGGAAATTATGGAGTTTCAAATCAAACTATGACTTTCTGTTACGAAACAGGACGTTGATATCATACATGTCCTCATATGAGGACATGGACTAAAAGCATGTTTATTATGCATTTTGGGAGACACAACAAATGAATAGGGAGATAAATTATATTTCAATATTCCTTTGAAATATTATGTATTATTATGAAAATCTTATCAATTATTACTACCATTATTACACTTTATTTTTCATTATATGTTGCCCCAAAAACACATTAATATGCAAATTTGATTTTGTTTATAGATAAAATGAGAAAACCTGTTTATGTGTTATTTTACACACATTTTGCATAAAGAAAAATTATATAAAATTTTGTTATAACATAGTTGAGACTCATTTTTATACAGTTTGGTTAAAAAAAAATCAGAAAAGTAAAAATGTATTGGTGAGTTTTTTTTTTTGTTTTTTGTTTTTTTAATCAGTTGTTTTTGCCTATGCATGTTAATTCATGTCACAAAGTAAGGTTAGGAAAACATTGCCCTTCATAAAGTTGAAAATGATCCTACAAATATGCTGATTAAAGTAAGACCTCATAGAGCAGTGATGAGACTATTGCAAATGTCAAGGCTTAATGTCGAGCCCTGATTTATTTATTTTTTGCCTGTTGTGAAGAAATCACTCTGTTTTAACATCGATAATTCATCATGCGAAGGCTTGTATTCACATGTAGTTTGTTGGTTGTTCTTTTGAAGGTTTGCAGAATCGTCTGAGGAGTCTGGAAGACATGATGAAGGTGAAAGAGGATAAACTGCGCACCCGTTTCCGTGACACCTACACCGCCCTCATGTGGCTGAGGAATAACCGTGAGCGTTTTGAAGGCAACGTCTATGAGCCCATGATGCTGGTGGTGAGAGCCCAGCTGCTAACTCAAGTTGCTGAATTCTTGGAAATGGGTGTTCAAGCAGATCGATTTGATCTTCTCTTTCTTTTTTTGCCAGATCAACGTCCGTGATGCTCGGCACGCAAAATACGTTGAGAGCCACATTCCTCTCAATGACTTAAAAGCCTTCGTCTTTCAGAGACAGGACGACATGGAGAAGTTCATGACAGAGGTGAGACCTCAGCATGTAGTACCTGATGACACTTTTTTCCCCTCAATTTTAACAAATAGTCAGTGAAGGGGAAAAAGCTGATTTTACACCTTGTGAGGTCCAAATAAATATTATATGATCAATTTCAGTTCAGTTTATATGAGGTTGGTAATGTTTGAAATCCTGTTACGAAAATGTGTCACGCCTAGATGCACCTCAGAGCTTTTGTTTCTTTTTATTTGGAATATATTTAATTTGTGTTGTTTTATAACAATAAACAATACAATGCAATAGAATAATTAACATGTTTTCTCAGGTACGAGACACACAGAAGCTGCGAGTTAACAGCATCATCGCACCAGCGGAGTCCTGCTCTAAACGACCACCATCACGACCTCTCGACACTCTTAAGTAACAACCTCCACTTGACCACTACCAAGACGTCTTATTCAGTGCATTTTTGTAGTACATTTAAAAATCGTTTTTATTTTCTTTGTCAGGCGTTATGGCTTCTTCTCGTATTTGCGTGAGCTGTTTGATGCTCCTGAGGAGGTCATGAGTTACTTATGCTATCAGTACAAAGTCAATGACGTGCCTATAGGAACGGAGAAGACCAAGAACATGATCGAAATGGTAGGTTTTCCATCATTCAGCTGGGAAGTTGACAGAAATATTATTAGTAGGGCTATTATTCAATTACATTTTTTAATCTTATTAATTACATGATGTGTCGATTAATTAATCTAATAAATCACAATAAACTTTTGGCTTTGAAAATAACCCTAAAAGAGTATTTAAAGCTATTTTGTGTTAAATTATAAAGTAATAAGTAGACATTATAAACAGTAGCTTTAGAAATAAATATTTTATTTAATTCAGCAAATTTATTACACAAATTATTGCTTAAAATAAGACTATGCAACATGAATGAAGATAATTTGAGAAACTTTTTTTTTGTTCATTGGTCACCAAAACAGCTTTGTTATCAACTGTTCAGAATACCTTCTTTCATGTTCCACAAAAGAAAGTAAGTCATTCAGGTTTGAGTAAATGTTGACATTTAATTTTTTGGGTGAACTGTCCATTAAAATGAAATAATACTCTAAATAAGAAACTAAAACTGCCAGCAGTTGGCAGTAAATATCTGTATGCCTTTATTCATATATTTGATTCGTTCAAACGGCTGATTCATTCAGGAATTCAGTAAACGGTATGAATGGGTCTTTGCATCATTGATTCACACGATTCCTTCAAATGCGGATTCATTCAGGAACTAAACACAGCTGTGTAGCTCAGAGACGAACAATTCTGCTGTGGCTTTATTAGGGTTGAGTATTGTTTGAATTTTATCAATTCTGATTCCGATTCTGCTTATAGATTCCGCTTATAGAATTTAGGAAAAAAAATGCTGAATTTGGTTGACAAAAAATCTGCCCTACAATCTGTAACCCTACAAATCTGTAATGTTTTTCTGTGGCAGGTGATCAGAGAGGTTCAGATTAGGATGATCTACACCGCGGAGGAGAAGTACAATGTGAAGAAGTCCAACTACTCTAATAACGTGGTCTCCAGTAACTCAGCCTTGCGACCCTCACAGTTCCTCACTACAACCATAGATGCAGACGAGAGACGCCAGCTGGAGGAGCAGCTGAGGGTGAGACACACATCTGACACACTTTTACTGCTTTAGCATTTAAATCTTGGGGCATGTTGGTCTATATTCATTTATTTGGTTTAACCCTTGTGCGTCAATTAAAAAAAGTTACACGTAGATTCTTAGTGGACAAAAATGTCCATGTCAAAAAAAAAGTGTCATAAAAATTTGAAGCTACGGAGCACACATTTAAGTTTGGTCTCATTTTAAAAAAGACCCATGGCAGATTATTGTTAAAGTAGGAAACACAACAAGTAGAAAAAGAGTAGTAGTAAAAAAAAAAAGTTATAGAGGTTTATGAGCAATATTTTATATAAAATATATATTTTATGAAATATGTTGAACTCTAACCCTGCTAGAAAATCAAAGCCATAGAACTAAACGAGTTGTGTTCCAAATATGAGGTTGATCTCTCAAAAAATGAGCTTTTAGAAAGATTTTGTTTGGCCACAGTACCAAATCCTCATTAGATGCCAGCAAACGCTGGTTCACACAGTGGTCAGATTTGTGATTTGCAGTAGAGTTTTTCTCTTTCAAATATTACAAGAACACACACAATTTTTTTTCATGACACACATATTAACCACACTCTGACATCCATACCAACACACCCACACAATTATAGCTGCATTATTTATCCAATTGGCTCTATAATATGCAGAAGCAGAACACAGAAATAAAGTGAGTATTTGCTTTATTGGCCAAATCAAAAAAAAAAAATGGCACCATCTGGTAAAATTAAAAAAATATATATAATTTTGAAGCCTTGCCCACAGAATGAAAGTCTGTTTACAAAAATTGCATCATTTTACAGTTATATAGCACTGTGATTAAAAATATCACTTTTAATGCGTTTTAATGAGGACATTTTTGTCCTTAAAGGGGTCATCGGATGCCCATTTTCCACAAGTTGATATGATTCTTTACAGTCTTAATGAAAAGTCTATAATATACTTTTACAAAACCATTGAGAATTTTTTTTTTATCAAACAACACCCTTTTTACCTTGCCAAAATCAGGTCTGCAAAAATCATCTCATTCTAAGGGGTTGTTCCTTTAAATGCAAATGAGCTCTGCTCGCCCCGCCCCTCTCTTCTCTCTGTGGAGAGACGGTCTTGTTTACATTAGCCGCATTTAGCTGCGTTTAGCCGCTAAACTTCCTAACTACCACCTTATAAGGAAATGTGATCGCAAAGATTCATAAAAAGGCTTATACTCACTTCTGCAGTAAGTGAAGCTGGATCACGAATGATTCGCGCGATCATAGACGGATATATGTAGATCGGGAGGCACATTCCATTCACAAACAAACGTAATCCACTGCATCTTCAGCGGCTCAGATGTCGGGAGTAAATGACGACCCCTATGTTCATTATTACATCCAGCAACACAACACCTCCATCACTCAATCTGAGAAATTCTTGTCTAACTTGCATGCCTGCTCCGGCATCAAAACATGGAAAGTTACTGGACTGTTACAGCTGGTCTAGGGTAAGAGGCTCATGTCAATCAACTATCGTGGGAGCGTCCTCTGTTGGTGTGACGCCACAACGACAGGCATCTGAAAATGGCTCGATTTGAAAAAGGGGATATTATTTTTACAGATGAATTAAAAACCACTGCATGGATTTTTATCATTATAGGGTAGATTTGTACATACACTGCCAACACACATTAATGTTCAAACAACATGAAAAAGTGAACTTGGCATCTGATGACCCCTTTAAGGTCCTTTGTACCTAGTGCAAAATAGATTTATTAAAAGAAATGGGGGTGAATTCCAATAAAAATAAACACCTGTGCCAAAATGCATGCAGCTGGCAAGAACACAGGCAAAAAAAAAAAAAAAAAATGAAATGGACAAAAATGTCCAAAAGGTTGCACAAGGGTTAAGAGATTACATGTTGGTGTTTATAAATAATTTATTAGGGGAAAAAAATGCTTTATTCCATTTCAAAGACTCAAAAGTATTTTTGTAAGCATTTTTATGCTATAAGTCACTTGTTCTAAACCTTTTAAAAAGTACAAATTGGAAGGGTGATGCGCTAAATAATTATAATGATTTGATGTCTTGCTCACAGGCAGCAGAGAGGCAGGTGCAGAGCATTGATCAGCGGATGGCAGCCATTCGTGAGCAACAAGCTAAACTGGACCGCCGTGATAATGAGCTTCGTGCTAAGAAAAAGAAGCTGTCTGAGCTGAAGGGCAAGAAGAGACAACTGGAGCAGAAAATCAGCACAAAACAGGACAGGTACCTTCCTTTGAAAACCAGCTGTGTTTTTTTTTTTTTTTGTTTGTTTCCTATCCATGTGCTTCTTTGATATATTTTTCTCTCTGTGCAGTTTGCGGCAGATGGAGCAGAATGAGATCAACTTGGAGGCAATTGAAGAGGAAACGAATGCTAAGATCGCTGCTGTGAACAACAAGAAAGTGGCCATAATGGGGGAGTATTTGAGTCACATGCAGGTATGTTTGTGCTCTCCGAAGGTTGACTTCTACCCTCGGCTGTTCTGTGTCTTATGGCTTCAAATGTGTTTGTAGGTGAAGGCCAGGTTGAGTATGGAGAAGGTATACTTGGCTCTCCAGAGCGCTGGACTCTCTGCTGAGAAAACCAAACTGGAGACGGACTGCAGGGACGGTTCAGCTGAGCTCAAGCGAGCAGAGGTGAGACCATCACACATGAAATGCAGTTTGCAATGCAGTCAGATGGGGTAGACAAGTAAATGTAGATTATGGTGTGTTTGTACAGGTGGCGTACACAAAGCTGGACCAGGCAAAGACCAGTCTGTTGGAGACGTGTAAGACCCTGATGCGTAGGGCCATTCAGATCTGTAACATGACCCCTGGAGAGACTGCTGTCCCGGAGGAACTGCATGCAGTGAGCTCCGTCTGTCCCAGATGCGCCATGTCATTCTCTCAGCCTTTAATTCGTTATTTTACAGCATTGCGTGTGTTGTTTCCTTTCAGGCCTTCAGCCAGTTGCCTGATACACTGGATGAGATCGATGCCATGTTGAATGAGGAGAAAACCAGAGCTGACTGCTTCACCGGCCTCAGTGATGCTGTGAGACAAACACATCCACTCATTCACACTCAGCTTAAGTTCATTTTTTTCCCCCAGTGGCTACTGTTTGGTTACCAACACTCCTCAAATTAACTTCTTTTGCACTCAGCATATTTTTCCTATTTAAAACTTGACTCTTCTGTAGTTACGTCGTGTACAAAGACGGACGGAAAATAAAAAGTTGTGATTTTCTAGGTTGATATGGCTGGGAACTATACTTTCATTCCGGCGTAATAATCAAGGAACTTTTACTGCCGTACCATGGGTGCAGCAGGCGCAATGATATTACGCAGCACCTGAAAATAGTCTCCCTGTGCAAGCAGGTGGTCACATTGGTTATGTTGACGGAAGTTAGTCTATGTTCAGGCGCTGCGTAATATCATAATATCAAAAGTATGAAATCGTTCATAACTCCTAAACCGTCAGGCTCAAGTTGCAGGCTCAAGTGTCTTATATCAGTGAAATTCTTGGCTCATGCCCAACAAAATGCATGTCGAAATGCATTCAAAGTCAGATTTGATTGTGAGCCAACATTTTCAGATATTTTGCATTTTTGAAAAACCTACTTTTTCAACCTAGTCCTATGGTTTTTGCCGAATCAAAACCAAACCAGTGTAGAAAGATTGTCTGGAGAGTGAATATCAATAATTATCAAAAAAAAATGTAACTTTTGATTCATCGTCACAAAGGGGGGGCCGAAACGTTTGAAAGGGGCAGGGCTGATTTTAGTAAAATGCCTATAACTCCTGAAAGGAATGAGATACCTCTGCTGAACCCTTATGTAAGAGCTCAGTCTGAGGGCACAGGAAAAAAAAGGTGTGGAGCCTGGCCACTTGGTTGCACTATAAGAGGCAAAAAAACAAAAATAGCTGTAACTGCACCACCATTTGTCCTATCAACATGAACATTGCTGTGCACGGTCTTGGTCCGACGTGCCACAAGTGTTTATAAGGACATTTGCATATCTCAAAAAACTTGACTGCCATTGGCTGACGAAATTTGAGCACCTGTTAGACAGAGGCCGATCGGAACAAATCTCTGTGGGCCTGTTCCCCAGATGAGGGAAATTTGAAAGAAATCGGCCACTGGGGGTGATAACACGGTTTTTGAAGGGGGGGAAGTGATTATACATCAAAAGTTTTTCCACACATAAACATGATATTTGTATCATGTGATAAAACTCCTCTTTCCGGACAACTTTGCCCTTTAGAACCACTGTTGTCAATCAAATTGTTTAAATGATTGAGAAAAAAAAAATACTTTTGTGAACTAGTCCTAGGTTAGGAAAAAAACACTGCAGTACATTTATCTGGACTGTCTTTGTCAATAATTATCAAAAAAATGTTGGAATTTACCCTTTGGGAAGCTATAACGGTGTCGTTTAGAAAAAGAATTTTTTTTTATAGAATTTATTTATATATATATATTTATATATATATT
Organism: Labeo rohita; assembly: GCF_022985175.1. Lineage (NCBI taxonomy): Eukaryota > Metazoa > Chordata > Actinopteri > Cypriniformes > Cyprinidae > Labeo > Labeo rohita. The sequence continues at coordinate 20,332,013 of NC_066878.1, forward strand.
TTTTTCATATTTAATGAAAAAGTAATGCTTTAAAGCGCTTGAACCCTGGTAATCGCTGCTTGCAGCTATTCTTAAAATTCTGTGTCATTCCACGTTAAACAGTGAATTCCATTTTTATGACTGCATTCCATGATTCCATTCTTTTTTTTCTGCGTCATGGAAATCATGAGTTGCTATAATTGGATTGTATTAGACTATTATCGCATTCATTGGCAGAGGCCAGAACATTCTCTAGTTCCGCACATCATTGTCCGATCTCCTTCTGAATGTAATCTGGAAAGTGTGACGCGGTTTGTGGCACAATTAGCTTAATGTACAGTCAGTTCCTGTTTCATGTGCTGTGGTTTTGACTGTCAGGTGGTGGAGGAATATAACCGACGTGAGCAGGAGATTCAAAACATGGAGAAGGAGCTGGATGACAAGACCAATGCTCTGACAACTTACAGACGAAACATCGCTGAGGTGCGTTCAAACAAACCGCAACCGCCGTCAAACAAACACCTTCATTATATAAACACAGTTAACATGTGACTGTGTCCGTTTGCGTGTTAGGCCAAAGAGCGCTGGCTCAATCCTCTGAAGCAGCTGGTGGATCAGATCAACGAGCGCTTCAGTGATTTCTTTCGCTCCATGCAGTGTGCTGGAGAGGTGGATCTGCATTCGGAGAATGAGGTGAGGACACGTTTCTTCTTTCTTCAACAGTATGAACATAATTCTCTCATAACATCATGTCAGGCTGTCCTGTGCTCTCACACACAACAGCTGATCAGTACAAGATCACTTGAACTGGTGGTTTTGCTTTTCCAGGTTCATCCAGTGAACAGTGAAGGAGATTATTTTGTGGCTGTATTTTGTACGCAAGTAATTGCGATTGTAAAATGTGTTTCAGGAGGAGTATGATAAGTATGGCATCCGTATCCGAGTGAAGTTTCGCAGTAGCACGCAGCTGCATGAGCTGACGCCTCACCATCAGAGCGGAGGAGAGCGCAGCGTGTCCACCATGCTGTACCTCATGGCTCTGCAGGAGCTCAACCGCTGCCCCTTCAGAGTGGTGGACGAGATCAACCAGGTGAACACACACAGACACGGGACAGTCATACACACATGCAGTCAATCACAATTTACTACGTTGATTCCAGACAAAATGTTGTTCTTTCTTACAGGTGTTTAAATTTGTAGCTGTAATACAGCAAATAATGATGCACCAGACCGACATCTTAATTCACTGATCACACCTCAGTCAGTGGTGTTATTTTTCACTAAAACTAAATCCATACAAAAATAACAAAAATGCATTTTTGTTTTTACTTTAGCTAGTATTTCTCATTTTCGTTTAGTTGAACTTGATGTACTAAAATGACAAAACCTAAAAATAAAAAAATTGATGATAAATACGCAGAAACAAATAATGAAAATGACAAAACACAACAAAATGACTAAATCTTAACGAAAATGTAAAAAAAAAAAAAGTGATAATGATAACACTGGTCTCAGTCTGTCCAGTTGTTGTTGTTACATAAAACTAAAAAGGCTTAAAATTACTAAAACAAATAAAAACGGACCAATTAAAATATTATTGAAATAGAATATTATTATTAAAATATTGAAAATATTGAAATATCATTACTAAGAATAAATTGCGTGATATAAATTAGGGATGCAGCATAGTGTTGTCACGGTACCAAAATTTCAGTATTCGGTACCAATACCAGTGAAAATCCACGGTTCTCGGTACCAATTTCGGTACCAAATCAAAACACAAAAACATGAATTGAACAACACACTATTTTTATTTATAACAAACAAAAATAAAACAAAGTTTTGACTTGGAAGCTGGTATTTTGAGCTGAGGTGATGAAGCATTTGCTGAAATCCCCATTTTTCACTGTATAAACTGGCATTTAATCCATACATGTGAATTCAGCAACAGCTCGGTTCAGTTTTCTTGCCTCAGGTGAGTTTTTGTCATACTTCTGCTGCTGAAAAGCATCTGGAACCATTGTCTGCTTAGGAGTTTGGTTCGTGGTCGTCTTCAGCCTGCAGCTGTAAAAGGAAAATATAATATACTTCAGTAAAACAATGGGCTGAGTCTGACTAAATGCAATATTACATTGACACCAGCTAAACAGAACTTTATATTTAACTTTTCAGTAAATAACAAACTTCAGCTTTTTATAACAAAGTTAGATAAGATTACTTATACTGAGTGTAAGATATCAATGTTACACAGACGGAAACTGTAGTATTAAAAACACTTTACAAAAAGATAACATTTAACATGACTTAATAAACAAGTGTTACATAGCAATTATTCTTCTTAATTTCAAAATGTATTCATAATTTATTTTAAATTAAAAGTTGTATCTGTTGACATTATTTCACGCACAATGAACAAACATGAACCATCAAATGTTTGTATAAAACAACATTCACACATTAATTAATGTTCACTCACTGTAACTTGATGTTAGATAATATTAAGTCATGTTAATGAATGGTATCTTTTACCAAACTATACAGGACTGTATTTGACTGTACTTTTATTTAATCAAACTGCGCAAACTATATTTCATAGCCTAGAACTGCTTTTCTGATGGACCGATTTTAAGGCTATAAACATTAACTGTACATTTGTTCTCTAACACACATATTTTAGGTACACAGGTCATTTAAAAGCCTCAGGTGTGTAAAAATAGTAGACAATCATGTCCTGTTTTTTTTTTTTTTTTTTGTGTTTTTTTTTTTTTTTTTGTTGTTTTTTTAAATAAACGCTATAGGAGCATTAAGCACTTAATAAAGAAGTTTATTCTAATACTCGCGTTAGCATTAGCCGCGCTTATGCTAACGATTAAATAAGCAAATGGCGATAAATACAATAGTATAAAATTAAATGAAAACTTACCTGCTTGAACTCTTTCATTAAATCTGGGTGTCGGTCTTTGAGGTGTTTTATTAAGTTCGATGTATTTCCTCCTTTTGAGAGAGAACTTCGATGACACCGTTTGCAATGGGTTTCTGATGATCTATGATGTTGCCCTTGTCATCAGTCGCAAATACAAAATATTTCCACACGTGGCTCCTTCCTCCTTTCTTTACAACAAGCGGATTCAGAGCAGCCGCATCAGCAGCACCGCCGGTCGCCGTGTCTCTGTGGTTTTATGAAGAAGACGCAACTGTGCAGTTCGCACTTTTCGCATAGCGCAGCAAGAACCGGGTTGACCGGGTGCTCGGTACCACCGGTACTTAAGAAAACCTGATACCGTAACATTTAATTTTTTTTAGTACCGACTTGGTCCCGAAGTACCGGGTCTTTTGACAACACTAATGCAGCAGTACAGTTAGTCCACGGTTCAATACGTTCTTCGGTTTTTAACCACGGTTTTCAGTTCGATTCTGATAGCTTACCACATCAGTATTATTTTATTTTATTTATTTTTTTGTTGCATCTAGTTAACGACAAAATACTCCTGTAAACCTTTGCACACTTGAAAAAGCGTGGATTATTATATGTCTGCTTAATAATATTTTTCTTGAGAGAGGTATTATTTTTCTGATTTTTTACTCAAAATAGGATGGGTTTCATCTATACTGGATGCCAGAGGGCACCCTCGTGCAGAAAATCCACATATGTGTCAGAGAAAACACTGATGACGTTCCAGCCAGAAAGTCTCTAATATGGATAAAGGCATCGCTATTGCTGTAACTGAATAAAATCAAGATATATCGTTAAATGTTTTGAATGATGAAATGTAAGGACAATAAACACTCGTCTGCAATAATACATAGTTTATCTGTTCTTCAAGCCATCTTGAGTATTTTCATAATGATTAAGTACATTTGTAAGCCATTGCTAATAGACATACAGTATAGAATATATTGTCTGCCTCATTCTATGATAAGAAGCCACATCAGACCACAAAAGGAAGTTATTTCAAACACTTGACTGATGCTGTGAAGTAAAAAATGTGTTAAAATGTTCTCTTTTGGACAACAAGTTTAGAAAGGCTTATCATTACATTTCATTAGAAGTGAAGATGCTCTGCGTGTGTTGCTGTTTCAGATATTAACAGGGAGGCGTTTCCTCATCTCAGCACGTGAAAACACGGGCACACACACACCAAATTTCGAGAGAAGTTTAAATTATTATTTAAATGCAAAACCGTGGATGTCGTACTGAATGGTTCAATATTACATTGAGTATGCGACAACTCTAATATGAACTCGCAATTACTAGAAATAATATTTTTCTCGCAAATGCAAATTTGTATCTCACAATTCTGACTTTTTTTTTTTTTTTTCAGTTACGAGTTTATATCTTGCGATTTATTTTTTTTTTTTTTCTCGCAATTATGGGTTTATATCTCGCAAATATAAGTTTGTATGTCCCAATTCTGACTTTGTTTTAATTACAAGTTTGTATCTTGCAATTCTGACTGTTTTCTCGGAAATACGAGTTTGTATTACAATCATTTTTTTCTCGCAATTATGAGTTTGTATTTTGCAATTCGGACTTTTCTCAAAATTACAGGTTTATATATTACAATTTACTTTTTTCTCGCAGTTACGGGTTTGTATCTCACAATTCAGACTTTTTTTTCCTCACAGTTATGAGTTTATATCTTGCAATTTACTTTTTTCTTGCAATTACGGGTTTAAATCTCACAATTCTGACTTTTTTCTGGCAAATATGAGTATGTTGCAGTTCTGACTTTCTTGCAATTACTAGTTTGTATCTCATATTTCTGACTTTTTCCTCACAATTACAGGTTTATATCTTGCAATTCTGACTTTTTCTCAAAATTGAATGAAACAAACTCACAATTCTGCAAACTTGTAAGTCAGAATTGCGAGAAGTCACAATTACCTTAAAAAAAAAAAATGTGTTCATGTATTCAAATTGGACTTTCATAAAAAAACACTAAAATAATTCTGGTTTTACTAATTTATTTGGAAATTAGTTCAGGAAAAAAGAACTTTAAATCTAAAAAAAAAAAAAAAAAAAACAACATTTACACTTCGGCAATTTCTCATGTTGTTCTTTAATCCTATTCATGTATTTTTCTTTACTGTTAAAAAATAACATACCAATAAATATTTATTTATATTACTATTTAAATGTATTAATATCACTAAACCATTAATATTAATATTTATTCATATCTGTGCGAGTCCATTGACAGCAGAAATCATCTGATCACTTCCATTTCACATGAATATCGTCACATGCAGACAAACAGTCACACAGCATTCATAAATCTCATAAAACAATGTTTTATTTGACAGCTGGACTTGTGGAATTAAGTCATTAACTGCATATAAACATTATCCAGATTGTTTTATGTCAGCAGATTATACTTAATCATGCTTTGAGTTTGCAGAACTGCAAAATTGGTATGAAATCATTTATCTTAGTTGAACAGAGTTAGTTGCATAATAATTTTTAGAGTCCTGAGGTGATGTAGGAATGTTGAGTGTTTGTTTGATTAATGTGTGTTGTGTTTTTCAGGGCATGGATCCTGTCAATGAGAGGCGAGTGTTTGACATTGTAGTGCGGACGGCATGTGGAGTGAACACGTCTCAGTATTTCTTCATCACACCTAAGGTAGGTTTACAGACTCACGTGTGTGACGTGTTCAGTGATATGAGAGCGTCATTAAGTGTGTGTGTGTGTGTGTGTGTGTGTTTGTAGCTCTTACAGAACCTGACTTACGCGGAGCAGATGACCATCCTCTGTGTGCACAACGGACCCTACATGCTGCCGCCAAACAAATGGAACGAGAAAACCTTCATCAGACGCGCCAAACGCAGACAAACCCACTGAAGAAACTAAACTACATGTTGAGCTGTTCAGTGTAGCTCAAGTTCTTGTTGGATTACCAGTTCAGATGCTGTTAAGTGCCTTCATGTCACATATGCATAAAAAATGTTACAAGTTCTAAGAAAGCGTTTTTGTGTAATATAATAATAAATTCAGCTGCTGTTTACTTAAAACCAAGTCAGGCGTTCATTCTCACTAAAGGAAGCATCACTGTTATTACTCACACACAGGGTCTAAAATGTCACATTTGACAACTTTTTTAGGACAGAAACGATATCCAACAATAATGCAAACTACTCGGATTTAATTTTTTCAAATTGATTAATACAACCTCATGAATCCAACAGCTCATTAATCCTTAGTGTGTTTTATATTATGATTAGCAGATTTGTATAATAATAATAAAAGTAATAATTATTATTACAATTATTATTATCAGTTTTGCTGTTAGTATATATATAGTACATCAGTTGGCAAGTAAACTAAAAAATGTACTAGCCAATGGTGATTTAATTGCCAAGGTGTCTGTAGAAGGTTGCCTACCAGAACATCATTATAGCTGATGGTGTCACATTTGGTTTTGAAGATTAAACTAAATCCTAGGACTGTTATAGCAATGATTAATGTAGGTTTCATAATTCAGTCACAACAGTCACAAGGGTCTCACGATCACATAGGGTTGCCAAATCCTGTTTTATCCGCTTTTTGATGCCAAGGGTTTATTTTTGTCATAAATGTGACCCTGGACCACAAAAAGTCATAAGGGTCCAATTCCTTAAATTGAGATTTAGGCATCATCTGAAAGCTGAATAAATAAGCTTTCTATTGATGTATGTTGCCAGGATAGAACTATTTGTCCAAGACCCAACTATTTGAAAATCTGGAAAGAAAAAAAAAAAAAAAAAAGAAAATTGCCTTTAAAGTTGTCCAAACAACACTCTTAGCAATGCATTTTACTAAACAAAAGTTAACTTCTGATACATTTATGGTAGAAAACTTACAACATATCTTCATGGAACATGATCTTTACTTAATATCCTAATAATTTCTGGCATAAAAGAAAAATGATCATTTTGATCCATACAATGTATTTTTGTCTATTGCTACAAATATACCTGAGCTACTCGTTTTGTGGTCCAGGGTGAAATATAAATTTAACAATCCTTATATTGAAATACTTCAAATATATTGCAAAAAAGTTTGTATTTGGGTCATTTTTGACTTGGTTTGGCTGTATTTTTACACATCTGGCAACGCTGCGATACACAAACCAATCAACATTCAAAACCAAAATTAGTTTGATGCCTTTCCCTCCCATTATTTCCCACAAATATATCTTAGCCTTAAAACAGACATCTTTATAACATCACAGGACACATGTTAATGATATCTCTGTACATAATTTTATTTACATGATACAATTTCGCAGTAATGTCGGGTAACAAGATTATATGCGCAATACATATAATAAATAAAGATGGTTTGTACAAACTTGCATAACTAAAACCAAATCCGAACAGATGGTTAGTTTTACGGTGTAAACTCACAAAGCTCTAAAATAAAACAGCGCTGTGCAGCCAGACCCAAAAAACAAGAAACGGACTGAGCCTCAGATGAAAAAGATGGCGACTAACTCACATACTCACTGACACACAAACACCCGAGCACACGCAAATGGCTGATTAAATGACACTAAACAATACCATTATTTCTTACCTGCGTTTAACACTCAACACCCACTGAAAAGATCAATCACACACGAGAAAAGTGAATTGGAGAGAGCGCAAAAAAAAAAACAAAAAAAAACAAAACAAGAAATGGACTGTAAAATACTCATTTCACTAACCATGCAAAACACCCACTTAAAACCCAACAAGCCCATAATTGAATTGATGTCACATTACAACTCATTGAAAATAAAGATTAAGCAGTTTTGTGTTGTTGCCATGTGCAACCCTGTCAACATCATGGATGCAGGTGCTCAAACTGATCATGAAGCATTCTGGTCTGGCTGCATGAAACCATCCGAATCGGATTACATCTTTTTCACAAAGTCTGTCAATGGTTTAAAATGAATTTCGAAAGGGAAAGCCCAGCATCACTCCAACAGCTGACGTAGGCTGATGCTCAAGCAGAAAAGGTGGCTGATAAATGTCGTAAAGGCTGACTCGATAATGGGAGGGCCGAACGTTCGACCCGAAGGAAACAGAAGAGCGTCCAATTTGCTACATGAGCCAGCCATGCACCGCTGCTCCGACGGCGCTCGGGTCAGAGCCGTAACAGTCTTCGGAGAGTCCGACCGGGAGACACGATCACAGAGTAAACTAATGACAATCACGACGGACGGTCAGCCTTTAACACAACGACCAGATTCCAGGTTACGGCACGTTTTCCACTCAGAAACAGACACGTTAGGCAAATGTCTCTGGATTCACACCTTTTATAGACTTTTTTTTTTTTTTTTTTCCATTTTGTTTTTTTTTCCCATTTGTTTTAACTTGAAGCTCATATACCAACAACAGAAAGCAAAAGAAAGATGGAAACAAAGTGATCACTCATGCATTGGCTTAGAAACAAGATTCTTTTCCCATACTGTAATTAAAAAAACTAGTCTTTCGAATCACAGGTCAAAGTGCGAGTCCTTGTAAATGATCTCTCGCAAAGTCGAGGTGTGGACGGCGAGAGCTTTATATTCTCTGGATCTTGTCGGCCACCACCACCGGGTTCTCTTTGCGGATCTTGGCCGCAGCTTCCGCCTTGTAGTCGTAGGGGCAGTTGTGCTTGTCCGAGTAGCGATGGAGTCCACAGAAGAGATTCCCACAGCGGCAGTCGAACCCTGAGAAAACAGACATCAGAATGAGTGTACAGAGCAATCACATGATGCATCTGATGTAACGTGTGTGAACGTGCTGGTTGTGCTCACCTGTCAGGCCGACCTTCTTGCGGCACATGAAGCATCTGTTTTTCTTGGGTTTGGGGGCGTCGGGTGTTTTGGTCTCTTCACCTTCAGCTGTGTTTGGGGGTGCGGCGGACGCCGTCGGCTGAGTGACAACTGGAAAAACAAACAACTACATGTTAAAAATCACTGGGATGGTTTTCATCAACCAAAAACTAGGTGAATCGCTGACTGCAGCACCTCATTTAAAAGACTAGTTCATCCAAAATGAAAATTCTGTCATTAATTAACCCGTAAGACCTTCATTCATCTTTGTAATTAAAAATATGAAATCCAAGTGCTTTCTGACCCTGCATAGACAGCAACACAACTGACACGTTCAAGGCCCAGAAATGTAGTAAGAGACTGACACGGAAGAGAAGAAATTAGTAGTTATTTTTACTTTGTGTACAGAAAGTATTTTCATAGCTTCATAACATTAAAGTGCTCCTATTATGCCATTTTAAAGGTTGCTAATATTAGGTCTACATGTATGCCAGGTCAAAAAACACGGTAGTTTTCTCCAAAAATAGATTTAATTTGACCTCATTTCTAAATGATTCCTAAACAACTCGTGCGAAGCAGTTCGAAGAATCAGTCTCTCTAAACCCCTCCTTTCCGTGAGCCCTCACTGCTGTGATTGGTCAGATGGCACGGTCCTTTATGATTGGTCTACCGCGTACAGCGTGTCGGAAAACGAAAAACGCCCATTGCCATAACTGACTGACAGCACTGGAGACTTGTCAATACATAGAAAAGATGGCATCGATTTTACCATACCAATTTGAGCCGGAGTTTGATGACAAAACGTCTGAAGTGGCTGATCGCCAAGTTTGCACAGACTACCGTGGAAAGTGCTCAATTTGCTTATGTAAGCAAACTGGACACACCTCTGTGTAACTTCAACATTGTATAATGCATTAAGTGGAGAGTGCTGCGCTGACCGCTAGGTTCAGTGCAATGACAAAAGTTAAAATAATTTGAACCTTGAGCGCAGTGGTGCGCTCCACTGCGTGTGCGTTTTGGTTGACACAAAAGCAAGCCGTCCTCGCACGGCACAAGCAATTGAACTAAATGGGTTTCTTTCCGTATTCCGTGGGAAAGCAGCTTTGTGCGCCATCCTTTATCATTACTCCAACTATTAAGACCGACAGACAGTCAAGCTGCATCAATCACAATTTTTTTTTGAAGCGCAAGTTAGCAAGACGTGCAGGGTTGTTACACAAACAACTACGCATTTTGAATGATCGCTACATTCATAGATTCATCTTTTGGAAGTGAAAATAAAAACAAATTTGCTCACACCGTAGGACACAGCGTCTTCTCAACATGATGTAAACCACATAATTTTACTGTTTGTGGGCGGGCAAGTTGTTTGCGACATTATGCAAATGTATTACCTTGTGACGCATGGCCGTAACAGAAAAATATTTGGATTCCTGATGACTCGCTCAGGCAACTGTGAGCAGACTTTTTTTTTTTTGGAGACAAAATAACTTTATTTATTGCGCACTGTCGGCTTCACAACTTGCAGATGCAGATATTTTATGTTCACATACAGCTACATGAAAGGTCATATTTGAAAAGGCATAATAGGAGCACTTTAAGGTTATACCACTGATGTCACATGGATTATTTTAACAATGTCCTTACTACCTTTCTGTGCCTTGAATGTGTCAGTTGTGTTGCTGTTTATGCAGAGTCAGAAAGCTCTTGGATTTCATCAAAAATATCTTCATTTGTGTTCTGAAGATGAACAAAGGCCTTACAGGTTTGCAACGACATGGGGACGAGTTAATGACAGAATTTTCATTTTTGAACTATCCCTTTAAGAATAAAACAAAGATGATCTGCATTTTTAATGCAAAATTTGACACCATCTGCATAACATATAAAACAAACATTTGAATTTCATACATTTTTTACAATATATGGTGACCATACATGCGCTTTTTCCAGGATTTCTGGGCATTTTGGACAATTTATAAATCCTGGCAAGTTTAAAAAAAAAAAAAAAAAAAAAAAAAAAAAAAACGTTAAGTAAATTTTTTCCCAGGATTCTTTGATGAACAGAAAGATCCAAAGATCAGCATTTATCTGAAATAAAAAGCTTTTGTAACATTATACACTATACTATACCAGTGGTTTTCAAACCTGTCCTGGAAACACCCCTGTCCTGCACATTTTGTATGTCTCCCCTATCAGACACACCCAGTTCATGTTATGCAGCCTCTACTAACAAGCTGATGAGATGAAATTAGGCGTGCTAGATAGAGACAAAAATGTGCAGGGCAGGGGTGCTTCCAGGACAAGTTTGAAAACCACTGCACTATACCATTCAAAATACTAATAATAATACTTTCATTTAGCAAGGATGCTTTAAATTGGTCAAAAGTGATAAACACAAAGTTACAAAAGACTTTTATTTGAGATGAATACTGTTCTTCTGAACTTTCTATTCAAAGAAACATGAAAAATCTACTCGGCTGTTTTCAACAACAACAACAACAACAATAATAATAATAATAATAATAATAATAATAATAATAAAAAAAAAAAAAAAAAAAAAAAAAAAGTCTTTTAGCAGCAAATCAGAATGACGTGAAAAATCAAAAGGATGTGACTGGAGTAACGATGCTAAAAAAAAAGCTCTGAAATCACAGGAATAAATGACATTTAAAATATATTCAAATAAAAACAGTTGTTTTAAATAGTGAAAATATTTCAAAATTTTACTGTTTTGCTGTTCTTCGGATCAAATAAATGCAGGTCTGGTGAGCAGAAGAGAAGTCTTTAAAAAACATGAAATAATCTTACCGTTCAACAACACTTGACTGGTATAACTTTTGATTGATAGTTTTTTTGATAGATATTTGGTGTATTATTAGTTCTTAATTTTTTGGTTACATAAACTTTACTTACACTATCAGAAAATTGAAAAACAATTCTAATTTACATTTTTACAACACAATCAGCATTCTATTTATTAAAGCCAAGTATGAATCTCATCAAGTTAGTGTTTATTAGTGTAATTTTTCATTTATTCCAAAATACAAACTCAAGGCAGTAACAATTTAAACTATACATTTTATTTAACTTATAGTTAAAAATAGTTACCTTTTAACTCTTAATTTTTCAGATCAAAGTTCAGTAAATATTGGTCAGAGACATTGAGATTTACTTGTAATTTCTCCAAGCTGATTACTCACTAAAAACATGATCTGGGAGAGTTTTCATGCCATTTTAAGTCTTTTGATGTAACAAAGTGGTTCTATCCAAGTGTGAGTTTTTCCACTTACTTTTTAAAATGAGTCTTCCCATTAATACCATTATATTGTTCATTCAGACTGATTTACAAATGCAAAACTCAACAAGAGAGGCAGGATTTATCATATGAAGCAATCACAGCCGATCATATCCAGTCATAATGTGATGGATACCCCCCAGCTAAACTCACTGCACGCTTTAGGGCGTCTGTTAAAACTCAATGGGCTCGGGGGAGGCGAGAGCGACGCAGACTCCTGCTGTAACTTTACCTGCTGGTGTCACCGTTGGATAATGTTTCTGTAGAAAACACTTTGTAATGTTATATTTTGTAATACTGCCGTTGTTTTGTTTTTGTACTACAAATTTTCTTTCCTCCAATACCTTGAGGCACTGCCTCCCTTGCCTCCTCAGAGGAAATAAACATGTATACGAATTTTAAAACATGCTCCATTAACACAAGTTCACTTCCTCCCGGTGACTGAACGCAGTCTTGAGACACTTCCTCAAGTCTGAAACACAAATACCAACCTGGTTCAGGAACTTCTATTTTAGGCGAGACCACTTCGTCTTCACAGGAAATGCTCATCTCCGTCATCTGTTGTGTAACGGGAAGGGCAGCCGTAGCGGCGGTGGAGCTGTTGGGTGACTCAGCACTAGCGCTAGCAGATGAGGAGTTGTTTAGTGTAGCTTCGATGATCTGGATGGCTGAGGATTCAGAGGTAGGACTGCTGGTGACGCTGCTGGAAGCTGCTGGAACAAAGTTAATGAGGACCAATCAATCTCAAGAACGCGTCCGGCAGTCTATGAAGACGTTCAAAGAGCAGAAACACGTACCCATTGTGCTAATAGGACTGACGCCCCCGTTGTTTTGCCGCGTTAGATGCTCTTTGTAACAGACCGAGCACATGCCATTGGTCCGAGGGTTGCCGTAGAAACCGCAGCCGGTGGCACAGAGCATGGGCACGGGGCTTTGATTGGTCTCCTGGGCCATCTCTCCGAAAACGAGCGATTCCTGCCAAGAACAAAACAAGAGTCGTGAGCATAACAGCGTGAATCAAAGACTTCATTAAGAGGATTTGCGTCGACGAAGACGCGATGTTGCCGCAGATCGAGAATCAGATTAAGGATCAGACGTCTGAACACTTTTCTTGGCATCGCCTTGGCATGAGCCTCATCCTGGCACCGGATCACCTGATTCAAGCTCATTCCTGCAAACTCACACCACGGATCATGTGATCGTTTTACAACCAGACTGAGCTGGACGCATGTAGGTCAACCTGTAAGACTTCCTGGAACCTGCGCTTCGTTTCACTGTTAACCAATAACCTCGCATTATATGGAGAGGTTACGTCAGATGAGACAGTAAGGATGTCAGGTGAACGTCTACAATAAAACCATTAGCAAATACAGAAAGATCTGTCACAGCGAAAGTTTAGTCTACAAGCTGTAAACAAGATGGTTGTCGAACACAAGCACATGTTCATCTTAATGTCATATCACCGTTTAGTCCAAACTGCCTCCAATCTAAACTCACATGTGCCTCTGGTAGCTGTCGTCATAAACTCTAAAGTCAATATTGTGCGTCTTTCTTTTGAATGTTTTTAAATTATATAACAGCCACCATACAAGGTTAGATCATTACTTCAACACATTTTCTAAATTTCTCACCGTTTCAAAGTTTTTTCCATCTCCACTATTGTTTGGTTTTTAATTTGTCTTACTGCTTTGGTTTCTTTCGCAATCATGCAAAAGAAACACTGTCGTAATTCCATCCACTAACATTTAGGTAGTTGATATGCAGGATGACACTGTAACTTCCCCAAAATATTGAGTAAGGCACTGCACTGTTTTAACCATTTTCCTAATTGCTTTAAAATTACGTCATGGAAACTTTTAAAATAAAAACATTTCATCTGAACCAATCTATCCCAAACATCTTTGTATAATAAAACCAGACAAGAGGAATGCAAGATTCACCAAGTCTATTTTAAAAATCAAATGAGTTAAACGAGTGATTAAAAGTACTGAAATTAAAAGAGTGACCTAAAATTTTGATATTAATTAGGACTGGGCTACATGACAACATATTGTGGAAATAAAAAGAACCAATCAATAAGTTATATCACAATGTGTAATTAATAGGGCTGTCAAATGGATTCATTGTGATAGCCAAATATGCGTTTATATATAAATACGCACACATGCACATAGTTAAGAAATGTAACAGGCCTATATATTTGTGTTTAAATATTTCTTGGATGTGATTAATCTATTAACCTAACGATTAGTCACGATTAATCAATTCAAAATAAGTATATTAAAGGAAAAATGTTTTTTTTATGCAAAATATTTATATATAAATTATATACACACACACTTTTACATAAATACATACAAATACTTAAAAAAAAAAAAAAAAAAAAAAATGTGTATTTATATATACATAAATATACACACTCATATAGTATGCAAACAAACTTATTTTGAAATGAATTGTAACTAATTTCACTGCCCTAGAATAATTGCAATTAATCAGGATGTAACATTATTTCTTAGAAGTGCCCGAAGAAGAAGAAAAAAAGAGATTCCTATACATTTTATTTTTAATTTTTGTTCTGTTTGTTTTATTATTAACTTAGATGCTACCATTAAATAGACCTATGTGGCAGCATACACTTAAAGATGTTGACATTTAAATACAGTGTTTGTTTACTCTTTAAGAGTGTTTTGTTACCAGTGTCAAATGAGTGATTAGAAAGTGCTGAAAAGCTTATTAAATTAAAAGAGTGTGACCTAAAATCTCAATATTAATTAGGACTGGGCTACATGACAATATATATTGTGGCAACAATAAAAAGCATTAATGAATAAGTGTTATAGCATTGTGCAATTAACAGGGCTTTAACATTGATTAACCACATCTAAAATAAAAACTTAACATGTGATGTGTGTGTACTGTGTATTTTTTATATGTATATATAAAAACACACATACATATGAGAAATGTCAATTTGTCACGGATGCAATTAATCACGATTAATCGATTTGACAGGCCTAGAAATCTAGCAGTTTTGCATAGCAAGGATGTAACGTTATATGTTAGACACACACTGACAAGCAGTATTTTATTTTTACTTTTATTTAATTTGTTTCATTAACTTAAATGCCACCATTATATAGAGCTATGTGGCAACATACATTTAGAGATGTGAGAGAATTTCAATACAATGTTTATGCCGTTTCCCCTTTAACAACGTTTTCTTGGTGTTTTCCTAGGTAAGAGTTTTGGCCAGTTCAGTAACGCAATAGCCAGATCATGGCTTTTTCACACAATTTTGTTGCCCGAGTTCATTTAAACGTACAAGCAAACTGGCGTATACAGAAAACAAGCACTTACAGCACACTTGCATCCTCGATTTACTTGTTTCATTGTCCTATCGTTCACAGTTGGGATGCAGGATCTTATATTTCAAAAAAACTTAAATTACACAAATACAATTTTCCTACATAATCATTTTTTGGCTTTAACACCAAACCTTGGTCCATGGTCACGTTATAACTATACATTTATATTAATAGTTAGTATAACAGTTAATAAAATGTTTTCTCTCTTTGTTTGTTTGTGTCGTGTCAACAACCAGATGAAGTAAGACTATGCCGTCTTTTGATGGGTAAATGCTGACTAGCAGTGTGACATGTAAACGCATGTGTAGGTGGAACAGCTGGAACATCGTGTTCAGCTGGAGAGCGATTACAGCAGAAGCACCACAGACATCCAAGCGCCTGGAGCAACGGCCAACGCTTTCCAGCAATAAACCTAAAAATCTATCAGGAGTGACATTTCAGCGAGGGGCCACACGCTTTCAGGAGCCTCACGTCTCTAAGTAAACACAAGATTGCACCATTTCACCTCCGCCTTTCAGCGTCAGAGGTTTTCCCCTGAAAAGCCACCACATTGGCCGCGTCACGTGTGCGTTTGCCTGCTGCCCCTCGCTTTCGCTCACATGGACGGCTGGATTAGTTTTCATCCGTCACAAGGGTGCAATGTGACATGTTGTTCAGAACAGCCTCCACCAGTGTGTCCCGACTATAAATACCCCCGACCGTCCTGACCTGCCTCCATTACATCATACACCTCTAGTAGGAGCCTGTTTGTGTAGCGCCCTCCTCCCTACGCATGGCCTCATATATTTTGATAAAGCCAAAAATGGCAAAGCCCCAACAGGGCTGTTTTTTCCAACTGATTCCCATGTGTGTCAGCCATTCAGCCCTGTCTGAATAACAGAAATTACAGCGTATATAGTGCAAAACAAAGACTTGAGTGATAACCAAGTCAATTACTTGAACAAAAGCAAACCATTAAGCTAAGAAGACACCATAAATGGATAAAGACAGCAGAAAACAGCAATGCTCACATGCTCCATCTCAATGCACCAAGCATTCAAACCAGCTCATACAAGTCTAACAGTGCACTTACATCATGTAAACACGCCATACGTGTGTTATTCACACAGTATGTGTGTTTTTATCGATTACACACAGCTATATCAGTATTTGAGGCCTTATAATGAAATCCACTGAGTCATGCTAACACTAGCATCACGGCTAACAAACAGACAATCATATATAAAGCGTACAAAACACTCCACACAACCGTTGTTACCCTTAAACCTCATGTTGTCTTTTGTTTGAATGGTTTGTGAAGGTGAATGAGTGAGGATGGACGGTAATGTGGTTGTTTATTTGCTTTATATCTGGGTCAGGGTGAATATGCTTTGTGCTGTCCTTTGTTTCAAAAGCTCTTCCTGTTTGAGCCAAACTACCAAGCTAATAATAAAAACACAATTATACAACACCAGAAAGTCAATTCAAAACAACTCCGTCAAAATATTAATGAAAATATGTCGGGAAAACGATTTTAAAAACGTTTATCAGTTCACTCAGTAACACAGATAAGCTAACTAGCTTACTAGCTTGACTTCCCTGTATATACACACGAAATGAGCCGAAATAAAACCGAAAACAACATCGTAGTGAGTTTATCACTCGATTAACAATTATTATACACAAACGGACTATTAACTTCATTTGAATGAACATTCAAACACACGCAGCTAACTGCAACAAACGGTCGTATTTTATCATCTCAACGGCTATGAGAGACAAAATCACCCCAGAGGCGAAACAAACACCAAGTTAATGATAAATCACCAGTGTTTATCTATAAATCAGCCGTTTTCGTTTTACATTTCACCTTTTATGTTGAAAAGAAACAACAGGCTAATTTCACTAACGTTAGCTAACACGCTAGCATCAGCTAACAACCATATTTGGTTAAACTCGGCAAGTTCACCAAGTTCATCATTTTAGACGAACAGCTAACACGTTAAATGACATTATATCAAACGAATCGCTTTAAAAATAAAGATATTAGGCGTACTACCTAGTCATTTCCATCAAAACTAGTTAACGTTAGTCCTAACCTTAGCGTGAGGTTTGAAACGCTATACTGCGGGGGGCAAAAAGGTGTTTAACTTGCCTTATCCCAGTAAAAAGAGAAGCTCCCACGATATAGAGACTTGATATTAAACCCTTCGCGGAGCGGCCCGTGCTCTTAATCCGCCGATGTGTGTTTTTCTGGCCGCTGTTTGTTGGTTTTCTTTAATAGTGGGCGTGACGTCACGGTGATTGACACGTCGGCGGGGCGGGGCTTACTGCGCCAGTCATAACAAGTTTACTGTACAAAAACAAGCTTCTGCTCTGAAGCAATCGCTCTGGTGCAGTGGACAAGGGCTGGATTGCTCTGTCTTGTTTGTCAGATGCTGATTTTATTGTTCTCTGCAGTTGTAAATGCGAACTTGACCTAAATGTGAAGATGTTTTGAGATAAATGGAGGTGGAAAGGTCTAGACTGCTACTTGCACAATGTTCTAGTGATTTCCAAATCAGTTCTGAGTAAGGTGCTAGTACTGATAAGAGAGAATCCACACCCATCATTTTTCATCCTGCACAGCAGTTACAACAGTAAATGTGATATTAGCCATCACATTTCTGGGATTTTGCAGTAATAACAGTACGGCATTGGTTGCAAAATAAGGCTGTGTCAAAAGTTCCAGTCTTATTGAGATCCAAAATGCAGAAAACACTCTGAGTACAGTACACTGGTCTGCTGAAGGTTATTTTTACATCTTTGGCAGTGTTTGTCTCAGATGTCACCACAGTGATCTGCTGAAATGGAGAACAGCCAGAGCCAGGCTCTCTTTGAAGGACACGTTGATTAAATCACAACACATCTTGATCAGGACCACGCAGATGTGAGACAACGATACTGGCCCATTTCGAGTACAGGATGTAGCGAGTGGCCTAGCTAGACAGCATTTTCAGGTTTTATAGGCACATTCAAACAGCATTGCAATCACGACTGGGGACGCCTTAGTCCTTGGTCTTTATATGGCGTTGAATGCAGTTGTTTTGAAATCATTTAACAGGAAAACAATGAAGGGAGACTGTTGTTGGATGACTTTTCATTTCACAACAACCCAGCGTCTGTTTTGAACGCGGGCTCGTATTTTGCCCCCTGGTTATATATAGAGCAGGAACCTGATACGAGACAGAGACCTCCCTGTGAAAGCACAGCAATGCTGCCTTCTGGTCTTGAAGCCGAGGAATGAAGCAAGTAAAGGTGCTGAAGGCTTGGTTATATTAATCTTACCTGTGTGACCACTAACGGCATTTCCTAAACCTTCAGCAGTGTAGTTGCATTATCATTACACAGAATACTGAGCTACACCTGATAAAAAGCAATGATTAAATTACTTTAGTCGTCTAATTTTACTTTGTAGATCTGTCTTTGTTAACACCTTTCAGCTTTGATTAATGATGGAGATTATGGAGTGAAATTTTGTATGGGTTTGTAACAATAATCTGCTGTTTGGTGGTGTGAGGCGAACACCCGTCTCAAACCCTATAATGTATTAATATCACTGACAAAAAAATGGCTTTTTTCTGTTATTCTGTATGTCATATGATCAGTATGTTGTTCTTGTACAGCAAAACAAAAACAAAAAACAAAAAACCCCTCAAAACTCAGACGCAAATGACAATTTTGTTAGATTTATTCATCATCAATAAAACCTTTATGACTTTCAAGGACTTTTCAAACACTTCAAGAGATCTCACTTATTCTTGTAAATGTTGTGCTTTTTTTTGTTAACCTGGCAACACATCACTTAATCCAAAACAACAAAAACAAAACAGTTTTACAATTGTTAAACCATGGTAATCACAAATCAATTTAACCATGGTATTTGTAGTAAAACTGTGGTTATACAAAAAACATGGTTACTACACTTTTACTATAGTAAAACCACAGTTAATTTTCTTAAGGGATCTGTATTTGTGTATACTTTCTTTCTTTCTTTGATTTTATAATGATACTGCCTTAATGGTTTGATGTTTTCCACGGTTTATTTAAAAAACTAAAAATTAGAAAAAAGGATTTGCGAAACCACTCCGAAATCCTGATCTGAAACAAATTATTCTCGATACACACTCCGACCCGATCTGAATTAAATGATCTACATTCCACGCTCCGAAATTCCAATCTGAAGCAAAAAAAATTGTGAACCCACTTCGATGTTTCTATGTAAATCAAATGATTCATGATACGTGCTCCGAAGTCCCGATTTGAATCAAAAGATTCACAAACCCACATAGAGGCCCTGATCTAAATTAAATGATTTGCGATCAACGCTCTGAAGTTCCGATCTGAAGCAAAGGTTTTGTGAACTGCGCTCCGAGTCCTGATCTGAAATGGTTTTTGAATTAATCAATACACAAAATAATTCATGAACCCACTCTCAAATAATTTTCAAACCCACACTGAAATCCCAATCTGAATCAAATGGTTCCCAATCTGCGCTTCAAAGTTCTGATGGTTCACAAATTATTATTCAGATCAGAATTTCAGAGCATAGATCGCAAATCGTTTGATTTACATCAGAACTTCTGAGTGCGTTTGCAAATCTTTTGATTCAGATCGGAACTTCGGGAGCACAGATTGTGAATCATTTAATTCAGATTGGGATTTCAGTGTGGTTTTGAGAATTATTTTATTCAGATTGGGACTTCGGAGCGCATATCTCAAATCATTTGATTTAGATCAGGACTTCGGAGTGGGTTTTTGAACTATTTCACAATCTGAATAAAATAATTCTCAAACACACACTGAAATCCCAATCTGAATCAAATGGTTCGCAATCTGCACGTCATAGTTCTGACCTGAAGCAAAAGATTTGTGAACCCACTCAGAAGTTTTGATGTAAATCAAATGATTCGCGATTTGTGCTCCGAAATCCCGATCTGAATAATAATTTGTGAACCATCATTTCAGATCAGGACACGGACTGTGGATCACGAGTCCAATTTGTGAAATAATTCACAAACCCACACTGAAGTCCTGATCTGAATCAGATGATTTGCAATTAGAGTCCTGATCTAAAACGATTGCTCGCAAATCATTATTCAGATTGGGATTCTGGAACGTGGATCACAATCATGGATTGTGAATCATTTGATTCAGATCGGGACTTTAGTGTGGGTTTGAGAATTATTTTACTCAGATCATGAAATAATTCACAAATCCATTCCAAAGTCCTGATCTAATCAAATGATTCAAGATATGTGCTCAGAAGTCCCAATCTGAATAAAATAATTCTCGAACCCACACTGAAATCCCAATCTGAATTAAATGATTCGCAATCTGTGCTCCAAAGTTCTGATCTGAAGCAAAAGATTTGCGAACCCACTCAGAAGTTCCGATGTTAATCAAATGATTCGAGATTTGTGCTCCGAAATCCCGATCTGAATAATGATTTTTGAACCATCATTTCAGATCAGAACTCGAAGCATGGATCACAAATCATTCAATTTAGGAAATAATTAATGAAACCGCTCTGAAGTTCCAATGTAAATCAAATGATTCAAGATATGCGCTCTGAAGTCCCAATCTGAATCAAATAATTCTCAAACCCACACTGAAGTCCCAATCTGAATCAAATGATTCACAATCTGCGCTTTGAAGTTCCAATCTGAAGCAAAAGATTCGCAAACCCGCTCTGAAATTCCAATGTAAATGATTCACGATCCGCACTCCAAAATCCCAATCTGAATAATGATTCGCGAACCATCATTACAGATCAGTACTCAGAGTGTGGATCACAAATCATTCATGAAACCACTCCGAAGTTCCAATCCAAGTCAAATGACTCGCAATTTGAAGTCAAATGATTTGTGATACGCAATCTGATTGGAGTGCTTTGAAACAGTGAATAATTTTGTGACGCAATGGTTTCGGAGTTTTGAAAATTTCACCCATCACTATACATGCTTTTTAAAACAATTACAAGTGATGTAGAAATTCAAAAATGAATGACTCTTTTAATTTGATCTGGTTTTTGCTAGTGAATCACTTGATATGAATGAACAAAGTCAGGAGTTTGAATCAGTTGGAGTGGTTCCAGTGCAAATGACTCACTCAATTGATCTGATTCATTTGTTCCTCTTTTTGCGTCTTCATCCATGTTTACATGACACTGTCAGTACTACTACTGGCTCAGCTCACTAGTTTTATAACATTAACTAAAATTAGCAAAAAAAAGTATGGTGTTTTTTTGAATAGTTGAATTTTGTGTAAAAAGATATATGTGCTTAATGAACAAATTAAACACTTATGATACATTGTTTTTCAATAATTCAAGCATTTTTAAGTACCTCTTCAGGAATATTACTATGTTTAAGGGTTTTTCAGAGTAATTCAAATACTCTTTATTCTGTAAAACACACAAAATATTTTTCAAAGAATTGTTTACTGCTCCATTCAATGAAAATCAATGGGGTCCAAAACATCACAGGACCCCATTCACTTTAAAAACAAACAAGCAAACAGAAAAAAACAAACATACACATTGAAAGAGCATTAGTTGATTTATTCTTTCCACAGGACACCATGGAAAGTCCATTTATTTACAAAATCTGGAATGTTGAATAAATGCATACCAATCATCGTAATAGTAGCTGCTTGCGGAGAAACCTTTGACATAGCTATACATTAAAAGGGCTGCGTCTGTGATGCAAATTATTGCTGGTTTTAAAAACGCAATCACTAATGCCATGAACAAATCATAAACCTTTTAAAAAAGTATTTACATTTTGATTAGTAATCTAAAGTAAAGTGTACTAAATAAATAAAAGGTGGGACGATAAAAAAAACACCAGTTGTTTTTAGTCACTGTTCGTTATTACGTTTTTACAATGTCTTCGCAGACAAAATAAAAAAGTGACAGTCAAGGATTCTACGCTAGACTGATCGGTGACAAAACAGAAGTAACAGTGTTCACAAAAACATCGTGTTGAATGAATCGTTCACAGCAAAGTTGGAGGGCGTACTTTAAATTTCTTTTTTAAAAACAAACGCTTTTCCAATTCATAAAGTTGACTCGACGCTTATTTTAACATACTTTGAGGGGGTCAATGCGAATTAAAATGCGCAAAAAACAAATCTGAATTCAACTACGAATACATTTTTTTGAGTTGTCGTTAAATTGGTGAACACTCACATTTAATTGTGGATTCGTTACATTATCAGTATGTTAATTCGATTACTTTGATTCATTTAGCACTCCAGTCCACCGAAAAATACAGCGAAGAATGATCAAAAGGAGGAATTTCATGCAAATAATACACACAGTACTACAATCCACAGTAGGTCGTTCACCTCATACGCAGACGTGGCAAAATCTTTCATGGCCTTTTGTCGTGACTACTTTTTACGAAGCTTCGTAGATTTCCAAATCTCTTTGCTATTGAAGAAGTCGATGCATCCACATTCAATGGGGTGTTTGGAAACAGCAGTGCAATCGCTATAATGTGACGTGACGGGACATTCATTCGCACATTTACGAACTTTTTTTTTTACAAAAAAATCTGAAATGCCATTTCCTATGTTTTAGTCTTTAAAAGATTTATAATATAAAATGCTCTTCAATTGAGAAATACTAAATGGGATTCGTTACTTGTAAAAAAACGCAACTGCATCCTGCGAATGGAATAAAGGACTTTCTATTGCTCTTTCGCCCACTTTCTCATACGTCAGCCCGGTAAGGCCTCCGAATGTGCGGCGTGGATCTGAATGAGTATTGCTCTGGGTCGAACCCATTTCGGACAGTTCAGGGTCTATGGCACTTGTCATGTCGTTTCTCGAAGCCGTCAACCGCAAACGTCCGTGACTGCACCGTTAGTCAAATGTTAGAACGCTTTCGTAAGAGAATAAAATATCACGTCTACAATCTTCTTCACAGAATAGAAAACCGTTCTCGTGAACTCCAAAACGAAATTAAAAGAAGAAAATTCACACGCGAGCGCTTCGGGTTAGTTCGGTGGCATCGGAATCGGTTGCAGAAGAAAGATGAGCAGTTTCATGCCGCCAGTGTCCCAATACGCTTTGGTTAAGAACCACTTTCTGTCTTTTCGCAAAACTTTTCGCTTTCAAAATCATCATGGAAGTTCCTCATCGCTTTCCCGTCCAAGTTTCACGTGCAGGGAGCATTTCGGCACATCCTTACTGGTGGGCTGAAGTTTGTAGGAAGAGACTCGCGGACGTTGAAGGAAAAGTTGCAGGAATCTGATCAAGTTGTGAAGACTAGAAGAGCGAAATGAGTTTTTCATCCAAGATTGAGGGACAAACGGTGACCACCAGGCCAATAGATTTCACATCCAGTTCGGTTTAGCTCATCCCAGTTCTACATTCATTACCACAGTTAGCACGTAGCATCGTCTTCTAGCTCAGAATCTCACACAGGTCATAAAAGTGGTTTAAAAATCTCTTTAAAACAATAAAAAAACAAGTGAGTTGTGACAGAGAGCCCTGCCCTCGAACGCTCAGCTACAGCTAATGTCCCACAAGAGCTCTACACCCAGGTGAAGTCTTAAAAAAAAGAAAAAGAAACTATTTGTACAAAAAAAAAGCACAGGTATCGGTTGGACTGCGCCAACAGACTATCCCACAGTGAAGGCGCATGCTTCTGTCGTCCACTGGAGTCAGTGGTTTCGCCCCTCTTCACCGACGGTCAAGCATCGTCCCGTTCAGATTAACTATATATAGCACTGGCTCCTCTCGATACAAAAATAAGACGGTGCTCGTTCGGTTTCATGTTATGCGGCCAGCTCTCGGATGATGATCAGGTCGACGGTGTTGGGGAACGTCTTCAGGAGGGATACTGCGTTCCCATGATCGATGTTAACAAAGTTGTATCCGTTTGCCTGGAAAGAGGAAAGAGGATGTTGATTGATGTTACGTATGGACAAAGACAAAAACGTGGATTGTAAGAGACGTGTTGAGTAGAAATTACCTGGATGATTTTGTCTCCAGGTTGAAGGAGTTTTGAAGCAGGTCCCTCTGATTGAACCCTCGTCACGAAGATGCCCTGTTGGTCATTTATGAATGAGAATTAATCACTAGGCTAGTGAATAAAAGATTTAATATACACAAGTGTGAGCACCAGTTTAGGCGTAAGCTATAAAACAAACTTCCAGAACAAAAAATTACAGATAATGTACTTACCTTCAGATGTAAAGAAATTGTTTTTTTAAGGAAAACATTTCAGGATTTCTCTCAATATAGTGGATTTTGAAGTTTGATCTTCAAAAATGTAGTTTAAATGCAGCTTCAAAGGGCTCTAAACAATCCCAGCCAAAGAATAAGGGTGTTATCTAGTGAAACAATCTGATCCTTCCTAAAAAATGTGTAATTTTTATACTCTTTTAACTCCAAATGCTCGTCTTGTCAAGTTTTGCGTGAACTCTGTGTATTCCGGTTCAAGACAGTTAGGGTACGTCTAAAAACTCCCATCTCATTTTCTCCTCCAACTTCAAAATCATCCTACATCACTGCAGAAGTACTGACCCAGTGTTTACAAAATAAACATGCAAAGAAGGTCAAACGGCCTTTAGATAAAAGGTAAAATAACGACGTAGGATAATTTTGAAGTTGGAGGAGAAAATTAGATTTTCGACATACACTAACTGTATTGACCCGGATTACACCGAATTCACACAGAGCTAGACAAGATGAGTGTTTGAGGTTAAAAAGTATATAAATTATACATTTATTAAAAAATAACCGATCATTTCACTAGATAAGACCCTCATTCACTAGATAAGAGCCATTTGAAGCTGCATTTAAACTGCATTTTGGAAGTTCAAACTTCCAAGTAGTCTACTATATGGAGAAAAAAAATGCTGAAATGTTTTTCTCAAAAAACATAATTTCTTTACGACTGAAGAAAGACATGAACATCTTGGATGACAAGAGGGTGAGTAAATCATCTGTATTTTTTTTTCTGGAAGTGAACTACTAAAAATTCAGGGTCAGTAGAGCTTTTAAAGCTTTTGAAAATTGTTGCTTCTGCTCACCATGGCTGCATTTATTTGGTAAAAATACAGTAAAATCAGCAATAATTTGAAATATTATTTCAATTTAAAATAACAGTTTTTTATTCAAATATATTTTAAAATGTAATTTAGTTGACTGATGCAAAGCTGAATTTTCAGCATCATTACTTCAGTCTTCAGTGTCACATGATCATTCAGAAATCATTTTAATATGATTATTTGCTGCTCAAGAAACATTTAGGATTATTATCAATGTTGAAAACAGTTGTGCTGCTTCATAATTTTGTGAAAATCATGATTTCCCAGGATTCTTTGATGAGTATAGAATATTAGAATATTTTGTAACATTAGAATATTATAGAATAATAAATAGAATATTCTGTAACATAAGAAATGTCTTTACTGTCACTTTTGATCACTTGAACTGAATGCATCCTTGCTGAACAAAAGTATTAATTTTGGTAACACTTTACAATAAATGTTCATTTGTTAACAATAATTAACTATATTAATTAACATGAACAATATTTAAGTTAATATTACATAAAAAATTTGCTAACATATTATTAAAATGTAAAGTTGTATCTGTTAACATTAAATTAATATACTGTGATCTAACAAGAACATTCGGTAACACTTTACAATAAGGTGTCATTTGTTAACATTAGTTAATATGTTAACTAACTTGAATGAGCAATAAACAATACGTTTATTATTATTTTTTTACTAATCTGTTAATCTCTGCTAATAAAATGCAGTTGTTCATTGTTAATTCATGTTAGTTCACAGTGCAACTACTGTTAACAAACAATTTGTGATTTTAATAATGCATTAGTAAATGCTGAAACTAACATTAAGATTAATAAATGCTGTAAAAGTAGTGTTCATTCTTAGTTCATGTTAACTAATGAATCTTATTGTAAAGTGTTACTGAACATTTTTATCAAATAACATTAATAAAGATTAACAAATGCTGTGAAAATATATTGTTTATGGATGGTTTATGATAGTTAATGCATTAACTAATGTTAACAAATGAGGCCTTGTTGTAAAGTATTACCTTAATTTCTTAAAACAAACAAAAAGTATAATATACAGTATTTATTCATTCTGCGTAAGCATTTCCTAGTTCCTACATTTTATGTTTTTATAATGCTCTAGTGTCTAGATACTACTGAGGTCCATTGTTCAGTTAAAGGTCACAGTGTTTTCATGGTTTAAAAAAAAAAGAGGGTAAATGAATATAAAGATTAGACAAATTGAAATTAAAGCTCTAGAAACAGTTGTTTAAAAACACTCCTATTTAACACATTAATAAAAAAAGGAAAACATAAAAAAGAAATACTCACGTTGTCGTCTGGGCGGAAGGGATTCCCACGTCCACCCACTCCTCCTGATATACTGAAACCCAGCTCAGGATTCTTCTCAATCTTCACATGGAGCTGAAGACATGACCCACAATGCTTGAGTTACACATTAGTCAACATGAAGTGGCTACGGTGATGACAAATATCTATCTGGCTTACTTAAAGGAGAAGTCCACTTCCAGAGCAACAGTTTACAAATAATTTACTCACCCCCTTGTCATCCAAGATGTTCATGTCTTTCTTTCTTCAGTCATTATGTTTTTTGAGGAAAACATTTCAGCATTTTTCTCCATATAATGGATTTTGAACTTCCAAAATGCAGTTTAAACGCGGCTTCAAACGATCCCAAATGCAGTTGTAACCGATCCCAGCCGAGGAAGAAGTGTCTTCTCTAGTGAAACGATCTGTTATTTTAATAAAAATAATTCAATTTATATACTTTATAATCTTAAACGCTCATCTTGTCTTACTCTCGCCAAACTTTGTTTTTGTTCCGGTTCATGACAGTTAGTGTCTGTCGAAAACTCCCATCTCATGTTCTCCCTCAACTTCAAAATCATCCTATATCGCTGTTTTACCTTTTTTGTTAAGGGTGTTTGATCTTCTTTGCATGTTCACTTTGCAAAGACTGTGTCGGTACTTCTGCAGTGATGTAGGGTGATTTTGAAATGATTTTTGAAGTTGAGGGAGAAAATACGGTTGGAGTTTTTCGACATCCCCTAACTGTCTTGAACCAGAATACACAGAGTTCAGGGAGAGAAAGACAAGACGAGTGTTTGAGATTAAAAAGTATTTCAATTGTATTTTTTTTTTTTTTTATAAAAATAACAGATCATTTCACTAGATAAGACTCTTCTTTCTCGGCTGGGATCGTTTACAACCGCATTTGGGATCATTTGAAGCCGCATTTAAACTGCATTTTGGAGGTTCAAAATCCATTATATGGAGAAAAATGCTGAAATGTTTTCCTCAAAAAACATAATTTCTTTACGACTGAAGAAAGAAAGACATGAACATCTTGGATGACAAGGGGGTGAGTACATTATATGTGAATCCCTGTTTTGGAAGTGGACTTCTCCTTTAACATTATCCAGATCTACGTGACGTCAGAGGAATAATGTAATTTCAGAGGCTTTTTCATGATAGAGCTCAAAAACAACATATCTAGTGATATATTTAGATTAAAACCAGGAATGTGTATTAAAGCAAATGGGGTTAATTTTGGTTTCATGTTGGTGTAGAGATGAGTCTGCAAGTATAATGCATATAGCACATATGTGACCCTGGACCACAAAACCAGTCATAAGGGTCAATGTTTTGAAAATGCGATTTATACATAATCCAAAAGCTGAATAAATAGCTTTTCAAGCTTTCCATTGATGTATGGTTTGTTAGGATAGGACAATATTTGGCTGAGATACAACTATTTGAAATTCTGGAACCTGAGTGTGCAAAATATTGAGAAAATCGCCTTTAAAGTTGTCCAAATTAGGTTCTTAGCAATGCATATTACTAATCAAAAATTAAGTTTTGATATATTTACAGTAGGAAATTTACAAAATATCTTCATGGAACATGATCTTTACTTAATATCCTAATGATTTTTGGCATAAAAGAAAAATTGATAATTATACAATGTATTGTTGGCTATTGCTACAAATATACCTGTGCAACTTAAGTTTGGGTTTGTGGTCCAGGGTCACATATAGAGATTTCTGCCAGATATGTGCTCACCTCCTGCTGCAGGGTCTCGTGTGGGACCCGTGGAGGGCCCGGGGGCTGCTGGGACACTTTAAGCATCAGATAATCGATGAGCTGCTCTCGTGAGGGGTGACGCGCCATCGGTGGCTGACCGCAGCTCATGGGAGATCTCACAGGAGGACACATTTGGCCGTTCATCAAAGGCACCTGAAAGACAAACGCACACCAAAACCATCAAGACATGCACTATTGTGCATTAAATCACTACACATTTAATGATGTTTAATAACTCCAGTGTCAACCAATGATAGTTGTTTAATCTTCTCAAAGCTAAAACAACTCCCAGTTTTTGGCACAGGCCTGTGGACTAAACCAAGACTACTTTTAGAGATACAACAGTTGTAAATTTATGAGACTTCAGTGATGTGGAGTCATGAATTTCATTGACTGCAGATAGAAAACAGCGAAATTGCACTTAGCTTTATTCGGTTTTAACTTTGCCGCTGAAATTGAGTTAAAGACATTACTGTGTTTTTTCCATAAAAGCCAAAGACTGGTTCTTTGTCCTTTCTAAGCATTTATCTAAATGTCACTACAGGTCTCCTGCTACGACGCGATGCATTTTTCAGACACCAGGGGGCAGAAAGTTCCCAGTAAACAATTCAATGAACCATGCATCTGGTCAGAAAAATAAGAAATCCTCGTTGACTGATGAAGCATCATGGGTTTAGACCCTTAATTCTAATTAGAGCTTTATTTCTAATTAATCCACCCTCACTTGAATGGTTTATTTCCTGAGAGACTAAAAAAAAACAGTGAAACAAATTGCATTTGTGTTTTCAAGGACACTTTTCTCAAGGTCCGAAAGTCATGCGTTAAGTACAAACAGCACACAATAAAACTAAATAGCACAAAACAACAAAACTGCATGTATAAAACTTGACCAAGTGGCCAGTAATTTAATAATATGATAAAAAAAATCATGCTTTTTTTCCTTTTAACAGGTGCAAAGAGAAATAGACAGATAATATGCAAGAAAATATTAATACAAAAATACGAATTTGTAAACGGAAAAAAGGATTAAGCTTATAAGAAATATCTGTGTCCAGTTAAATTACAATTACAGTAGCAATTACAAGATCTCTAAATTGTAATTTTGCCCTTCTTTCATGTGTTTATTGCAGTCAGTGGTGAGAACATCAACTGCTGGTTTTAATGTGCTAGAAAGCTCAGCTATCATTAGAACATGTCTGAGTCTTCGTTAAAGCAGTGCTTGTTAATTAGAGCTAATTAATCATTGCTAGAGTCAGGCTTCCCCACTGGGTCAGTATCTCAATCCAGTTCATTAGCACATTAAACAAAATATAGCAGACAAGATTGTACAGGATGTGTTCATAAGGATTTCATTAATTTAAATGTTATTCCTGAACATTATGTAGCAACTTACTTAAAAAAACTTGATTGTCATTGCATTTGATAAACCAAGTAACACCAATACAATTCTAAGGATGACTTAAAGGGACAGTCCACCCAAAAATGAAAACTCTGTCATTAATTACTCACCCTCACGTTGTTTTAAACCTGTAAGACCTTCATTCATCTTTGTGAAACAAATTAAGATATTTTTGATCAAATCAGAGAGCTTTCTGAACCTGTATAGACAGCAACACAACTGAAACGTTCAAGGCCCAGAAAGGCAGAAAGGACATCGATAAAATAGTCAATGTGACGTCAGTGGTTCAACCGCTTTGAAGCTGAAGTTATTTTAGTTTTATTTGCGCACCGCTGATGTCACATGGACAATTTTATAGATGCCCTTACTACCTTTCTGGGCCTTGAACATGTCAGTTGAATTGCTGTCTGTGCAGCTCTTGGATTTTATCAAAAATATCTTCATGTGAGTTCTGAAGTTGAACGAAGGTTTTGCAGGTTTGGAATGACATGAGGGTGAGTAATTAAAGGATTCATTCACTTCCAGAACCAAAATTTACAGATAAAGTACTCATTCCCTTGTCATCCAAGATGTTCTTGTCTTTCTTTCTTTAGTCGTAAGAAATTACGTTTTTTGAGGAAAACATTTGAGGATTTTTCTCCATATAATGCACTTCAATGGTGGCTGCAAGTTTAACACCCAAAATGCAGTTTAAATGCAGCTTCAACAGGCTCTAAACGATCCCAGCTGAGGAATAAGGGTCTTATCTAGCGCAACGATCAGTTATTTTCTAAAAAGGGAAGCTCTGCGATATGCTCTGCGATATGCATGCATACTCTGTGCACTCCTGTTCAAAACAGTTAGGGTAGATCATTTTATTTTCTCCTCCAACTTCAAAATCGTCCCACATCGCTGTTTTACCTTTGCAAAGAGCGTTTGACTTTCTTTGCACGTTCACATTGTAAACACTGGGTGTGTAAACACATCTGCAGCGATGTAATGACCCAGGATACACAGAGTTCACGCAGAGCTAGACAAGATGAGCATTTGAGGTTAAAAAGTATATAAATTGTAAATATTTGTTATTTATGACCCTTCTTCCTCAGCTGGGATCATTTAGAGCCCTTTGAAACTGCATTTAAACTGTATTATGGAAGTTCAAACTTGCGGGCACCATAGCAGTCCATTATATGGAGAAAAATCCTGAAATGTTTTCCTAAAAAAATAATTTCTTTACGACTGAAGAAAAAAAAAGACATGAAAGTCTTAGATGACAAGGGGGTGAGTACATAATCTGTAAATTTTTGTTCTGTAAGTGAACTAATCCTTTAATGACAGAATTTTCATTTTTGGGTGAACTATCCCAGTTTCCAAATACATAGTGTGAAGCACTTACTTTTCTAAGAGTGTCGATATGGTAGCCCTGTTGTCCGTGAGGACTGAAGACATCATCCTGGAGGCAAAGAGCACACAATGTCTCAACAAGCTATGGGAAAATGTGTACTTCTAACTATAGTGGATGACTACAGCATTAAAACATACAGCTACATAAGAATTAGATTTGGAGTGAAACTGAAGGTGAAACAAGCAGCACAAACATTTTCCAGACTTGATGTCACTTGCGATTGGGATTAGGAACTACAGCCATTTCCCATAAATGTGGAATTCCCAGAAATTTTATAAGCTTGTAAAGATTAATGTTCCTATTCTTTGTCATTTCAACCAACCGGAAGGTTTGCTTTTGGTCCTCTAGTCAACTAGGTGAATCAGCCATTATGTTTAACAAGTCAGTATTACAAAAATGTAGTCATATTTCATGATCATATTTCATGCAATTGTCCATAACAGATTTCATAAGCCTTTCAGCTAAACTTCTTTGAGCTCAGACTGTGCATTCAAGCACACACACAGAAAGAAAGACTGTTTGTTTCCAAGACTTTGAGTGTATATGGTTTAGTGGTTAGGAATGTTCTTAATCTCCTATTACTTAGACAACCCAAAGAAAAAGAGCAGTTGTGCAAACCAGCCGACACTGGATATGAGCTGAGAAGGGTGAATTTGGGGTGGGGGGTCTTGAGCTCCATAAGGGGCATTCTCTTCAATGCTTGCTGCTTAGAGACATTTGTTGACTACTCAACAGCAGAATTATGCATGGAAAAGACCAGCTTGGACATTCTGCTAAACATCTTATTTTGTACAACAACTAAAGGATTACAAATCAGATGTCTCTCTTATCTGACCCATTTGTTTTTAAGTCTTGGAGACTCTACTAACAAGCTGATGAGCTGGATAAGGTGTGTTTGATAGATTAATGTGTACTGTTTGCACACCCAACATATTCAGCTTGTACAGATATTGTTAAGTGACAAATGCATCAATTTGCTGGGAACTCGTAGATCAAACAGCAAGCAGAGAGGATGACCCTTTGGGAACTGAGAGAGACTCCACTGTGCCTCTGGGAGTTTGGGGAGGTGAGGTCTCAGTGGGAAGGTACTCACGCTGGGCCCATGGGCTCCAATCTGCCATCCGTCTACAGCGCTAAAGGCCAGAGAGCTCTGACTGCCAGTGAGAGTGGCCAAAGACCGAGAGAGAGCGCTCTGAACACAACACGACACATGCACACAAACACATGCATTTAATGATGACATATGTGAGCATGCAGTAACCATGAGTACACTTTGAAACATGCATGGGTTAGAGAATGTTAAAGTGTTAATGTACACATACAAACATGCAGAAAAATAGTGTGTGAGTAGCATTTTTATAAGGAGAGAAAGTAAACTTTTCCATATTCATGCAGTTAAAGGGCTAGTTCACAGAAAAATGAAAACTCTATCATTGTTCCAAAACCTTATTTTGGATAAAATCCAAGAGCTTTGTGATCCTGCATAGACAGCAACGCAACTGACATGTTTAAGGCCCAAAAAGGTAGTAAGGATATTGTTAAAAGAGTCCATGTGACATCAGTGATTCATTCGTAATGTTATGAAGCTGTGAGAACACTTTTTGTGTGCATAGAAAACAAGAACAATGACTTTATTCAACAATTTCGTCTTTTTGTCCTTACTACCTTTCTGGGCCTTGAACGTGGTAGTTGTGTTGTTGTCTATGCAGGGTCAGAAAGCTTTTGGATTACATCAAAAATATCTTAACTTGTGTTCTAAAGATGAACAAAAGTCTTACGGGTTTGTAATGACATGAGGATGAATAATTAGTGATAGAATTTTCATTTTTGAGTAAACCATTTCTTTAATGCTGAAGAATGGTCAAGCGTGTTATTTCACATGTGAGGTTCAGAAACTAGATTGTGAGTACCCGTGCAAAACTTGCAACTAAGATGCCAAGGTGTTGTGAGTAGTTGCCAGGGTGTTGCAATGCGTTTGCTAAGGTAGTCTAACCCTGTGCCCGAACATACCTACTTTCCTACTACATATTAGCTTGCCAAACGAGCGCCATGTCCTAATTCATAAAACAGTACTTCCACCAAGATTCTGAAGTGGGCATATTTTTTTTTAACAGTCATGAAGTTCTTTATCAAATACAGTATCTACTCTGACAGTATGAGATTTTGGTTCCACCTAGAGCAAAAGTGTCCGAACTCGGTCCTGGAGGGCCACTGTCCCGCAGAGTTTAGCCCAAACATGCCTCAGCACGTCTGCCTGGAAGTTTCTAGTATGCCTAGTGAGACCTTGATTAGCTGGTTCAGGTGTTTAATTGGGGTTGGAGATAAACTCTGCAGGACAGTGGCCCTCTAGAAACAGGATTTGACACCACCGGTGCTGCTATGTTGGCCCAAATGAACCTAGCCCATCCTCAAATCGCAATGGGGTAGCCAAAGCCTGCTGCTGGAGAGCTACCTTCCTGTAGATTTTATATCTAAAACACACCTGCCTGTTATTTTAAAGTAATCCTAAACACGTTGATTAGCTGGTTCAGATGTGCTTGATTAAAGTTGGAGTTAAACTCTAATGCTGAACTACGATATTCTGAACCCTAGAGTTGGTTCGGGTCTTTGCTTCTATGTAAGTGTAAGTCAGTGGTGTCAAATCCTCTTCCCGAAGGGCCGGTGTCCTGCAGAGTTTAGCTCTAACCAGCAGCAACACGCCCGCTTGGAAATTTTTAGCACTTCAAAGGACCTTGATTAGCTGGATCAGGTGTGTTTAATTAAGGTTGGAGCTAAACTCTGCAGGACAGTAGCCCTCCAAGATCAGGTTTGGACACCCCTGGTCTAAGTTATATCATCCCATTACACCAGGGATCTCCAAACTCAGTCTTGGAGGGCCAGTGCCCTGCAGAGTTTAGCTCTAATCCTAATTAAACACATCTGAACCATCTAATCAGGTCTTACTAGGCATACTAGAAACTTGGAGTCAGGTGTGTTGAGGCAAGTTGGAGTTCAACTCTGCAGGACAGTGGCCTCAAGGAACAGGTTTTGACACCCTTGGTATAAGTTATATCATCCCACTAGACCAGGTGTCCAAACTTGGTCCTGGAGGGTCACTGTCCTGCAGAGTTCAACTCTAATCCTAATTAAACACACGTGAACAAGCTAATCAAGATCCTACTAGGCATGCTAGAAACTTCCAGGCAGGTGTGTTGTTGCAAGCTGGAGTTAAACTCTGCAGGACACCAGCCCTCCAGGACTGAGCTTGGAAACCCCCGCACTTGACCAGTAATGGGCATCTTTGATCCTGCAGAATTTATCTCCATCCCAAATTAAACATGCCTGCTTGTAATTTTCAAGCAACCCTAAAGACACAGGATGAATTTGTGTGTATATGATTAGGGATCAAGCTTAATCCTGGACAGCCACTGTCCTGCAGCATTTAGCTCCCACCTTAATCAAACACACCTAAACCAGCTAACCAAGGTCTTACCAGGCATACTAAAAACTTGCAGTCAGGTATGTTTAGGCAAGTTGGAGCTAAACTCTGCAGGACAGTGGCCTCTAGGAGGAGGTTTGAACACCCCTGGTCTAAATTATATCATCCCACTAGGATGGACAGTCCTGTAGGGCCGGTGTCCTGCAGAGTTTAGCTCCAACACTGAAAAAAAAAATGCCAACCTGTGTCCTGAAGACCTTAATTAGCTTGTTCAGGTGTGTTTGATTAGGGTTGGAGCTAAACCCTAACTAGGCATACTAGAAACTGCCAGACAGGTGTGTTGAGGCAAGCTGGAGCTAAGCTCTCCAATACACCAGTCCTCCAGGACCAAGTTTGGAGACCCCTGCACTGGACCAGTAATGGGCAACTTTAGTCCTGCAGAGTTTGTCTCCATTCCAAATTAAACATACTTGCCTGTAATTTTCAAGCAACTCTGAAGACATAGGATGGATTTTTTGGATGTATATAATTAGGGATAAAGCTAAACTCTACAGCAGGCATCACCAAATTTGGTCCTGGAGGGCCGGTGTCCTGCAGAGTTTAGCTTCAACCTTAAATCAAACACACCTGAACCAGCTGACTAAGGTCTTACTATGCATGCCAGAAACTTCCAGACACCCGTGTTGAGGCAAGTTGGAGTTAAACTCTGCAGGACACCAGCCCTCCAGGACAGAGTAGGGTGACCCCTGCTCTACAGGACTGTGGCCCTTCAGGACCGGAGTTGAACATCCCTACAACTGACGGAATTTGCAAGTCCAATCGATTAAAAAAAAAAGTAGTAGCGCACCTTTCTTCATCAAGCTGCATACTTAGAAGTATCATTCAAGTCTGGTGCAGCTAGTACAGGACAAAGTTTAATACTCAAGAGTTATGGATTTGAAAAAACCCAAAACTCCAGCTTTGCTTATCTTAGCATACCTTCTCCATCTTCTTGGCTTCGATGTGTCTCATGACCTGATCCCTCCAGTCTGCTGGAACTCTGCCACCTCCACTGACTGGCCCGTCCAGCAACGAATGCTCCGATTTCACCCTCATGCTGGGTCTCTTGCTGGGGCTGCCGTGCTGGTAGTTGAAGTCGCTGACGGACATGGTCCTCTCTGGAAGCTCGTGAGGTGGGGGACGGGCACTCTGTGGCCGGGGGGCATTAGGTCCATCCATGCTGTATGTGCGGGCCGACAATGGTCTGTGGAGAGCCTGGCTCATCTGTAGTGGCCCACGGCCTGCTGCATGAATGTCCCGGTAGGTCATGTAATCTCCTTCCATTCCTGGCATACGACGTGGGTCCGGCATGCACATGCTGGTGCCAGAGGATCCACTACCTTGTCTCTGCAAGGTGCCCCGCTGACCAACAGGTGGCAGCATCCTTTCCTTGGCCCACATGTCCGGGGTCTTGGGCGGGCCACGTTGTTGGGGCTGGGGATATGGGGGGGCGTTGTTGCGGTTGGAGTAGTTGGTGTTGGCAAGGGAGTGCTGCGGTGGCAGGTAGGGCTGCTCGGGTGGTACAGGGGTACGTTGGCTCCACAAGTTATCTTTGGGCACAGTGCTACTGGCGTACTGGATGTTGTACTGCGGTGGGGGGCCAGTGGGGTAGCGGGTGCTGCTAATCTGAGGTTTGGAGCTGGTTAAGAGGTCAGAGGATGATGCAGATGAACCAGGGTAGATCTGCAACGGCTGGTCATTGAGCAAGGAGGCGGATTTGGAGCGGACGATGCTCTGGCCTTGAGCGCCACTTACGGACGTTCTGGTTGCACATGCCACTTCGTACGGCGGGCTTTCTCCCTCAATGGAGTACAGCTTCATCCCTCCACCGTCCATGTTGGCAATGCTCTGAGATTTCACCACTGGGGCCGGTGGACATTTCTTCTCTGGTGATAACTCCTCCGTACTACGAGAAAGACTCATGTCGCTCAAGGCCGTTACACCTGTCGAGACGGTCCTCGTAGACTCGTACCGCAAGGGAACCTGATCCGTCCGGCCATTGAAATTCTCTCCAGAGTGGGTTTTCTGAATCCGATTGCCATTCTCAAGGTTCTCGAGTGACACCATGGCATTGTTGTTGCTTGACATGGACTCCTTAGCTGAGGAACTTTTGGTTCTTTCCAGGTCTTCATACGACACCATGTTGTCAGGTGGGAGTTTGGCCACGTTCATGTTGATCTGATCCCACTTGGTGTACTGCTCTGCCACGCCATTGTTTATGCCCTTTTCAATGAGGGCAAGCCTCTCCTCCATGGAGAGGCTGTAGTCGGCCATCTGGTCTGACTTGCTTTCGTAGCTCTGCTGGTTCTTCAGGATGGTCTGTAGGGATGTCTCAGACCCGTTACAGTTTTGAAGTAGAGGGGTCATCTGCTTAAGCTGGTTGAGGTTTTCATCCTTTTGTCTGAGTTTGAGGAAACCAAATTAAGTTAGAGAAAGACTCTATTAAAACCTGCACCCTGTCTACTATCTACATCACTGGTGCCCAACCCTGTTACTGGAGAGCGACTTTCCTAGTTTAGTTCCAAACCTAATCAAACACACCTGTCTGTAATTATCAAGTGCTAATTGAAATCCTAATTAGCTGGTTCAGGTGTGTTTGGTCAGGGTTAAAGCTGAACTCTGCAGGAAAGTTGATCTCCAGGACCAGGGTTGAGCACCCCTGATCTACACAGGCAGTTGCCTTCTAAGTAGGAAACTGCCAATATAATCATGTATTAATACATTGTGATTCTTTAACTTAGATATTACATTGATACTTTGTGGTGACATTGCATTCCATAAATTAATATAATTTGACAAAGACAAGGTAAGCCAGGGTTTCTGCAGGTTTTCTGAGGGTAAATTTAAGACTTTAAGACCTTTTTAAGGACAATTTAAGTAAAAAAAAAAAAAAAATCAAAGGGAAAACAATACAGCAATATGTTCCCTAAGCATAGTTCGAGTTTTACTTTCACTTTCAAATGAGTAGCAATTTAGCATCTAGCAATTGTTTGTTTTTAGTTCGTTTGAGTTTTCCCTCTTTTCCACGCTTTTCCTTAATTTTACTTTCACTTTTAACACAGTTTAAATAAATAAAAATCAGCAAACACTGTGGAACCAAATAAATATGAAACTTCCACTATCATCACTTTTCAAAATCCAAAATATTTTTAAAACAGGCACTTTTGCGTTTAGCTTTGAAACTCTTCCGCCATAGTCTTTCTCACCTCTCTTTTCTTGTCAGCTTGCTCTATTTTAAGACCTTTTCAAAGCCTTAATTCACGGAAAAGAGATTTAAGACTTTTTAAGACTTTTTTTGAAGACCTGCGGAAACCCTGGTATGCAGCACACTTGGATTGTGAAGAGGGCTATTGTTTCTTCACACATTTTATACATCTTTCTAATGATAAAGAATGTTTTTGACCACTTTTCTACTTTGGTTGATACAGGAGATAAAAAAAACTGAGACTTGAACTTGGATTGCCCATGAGCACAACAGCTCAACATTTAGTCTGTTTTCTGAACTGCATAATCAGTGCATAAATGGTTTGCATTTTCAATGTATTCTAGTGAATCGATTCATTTGGACAGCTTATATGAATCACTTTTGCACCTATTTGGTGATGTGAAACCTTCTGTAGAAGCCGCTGCATTGTGGAACCCCAGGTTTTAAGATTTGTATGGCTTAATATAAAAAACAGTGTCTCTTAATGAAATATGTAGTTGAAAACCCATGTTAAATTTAAGTTATTTTAAAAAATCCGCATCGTGTTATACATGTTTTGGACTATTGGGGGCGCCATTATTTTGATGACGTGAATGGCTGCACTTGGTGAGCTACTGGTGCTACATTTTGCAAAAAATACTAATACGATACCAAGACTTTTGTTTTCTCCACTTTAGCCCTGATGCCTTTGATGCTTTTAGTAGACCACAGCTACTAAAAGAGCTTACAAACAGCAGAGACAAGAAACGCTAGATGCCATCCTGGCAAGATGTAAACAAGGAGTTTCTCCGAATGGATTTCACTCGATATCTGGGGGTGTTTAGACTTCTTGTGGGGGAAAAAAACTGATGGTACGGCATTTGGTTTAAGCCTACGGTTATATCCATCGCCACCTGTAGGCTCTTTTAGTAGCTGTAGTCATCATATCACTATTTTATTTTCCGAGTTGTGTGGCAGTAAAAATAGCAACAGGTAGAGACAGTAGCTCACCATAATCCAAAATATGTATAAAATGTGGATTTTTTTAAATAGCAAATGTTTCATGGGTTTTCTACAACATATTTCAGTAAGAGACACCATTTATGTTAAGCCATACTAGTCTTAATACCCAGAGTTCCCTTTAAGCACACATGTTCATTATATTTTTGACTGGGTGTATTCTATGTGCTCATACCCATTCTTGGGGACGAGTGGCATCTTTGACTCTCTCTCTGGGGTGCAGAGAGAGTTGTCCTGACTGCTGTCTGTGGTCAAGGACACTGAATCAGACATGCGTGAGGGTGAAGAGCAGTTGCTGTTGTTCTGGTTACTGTTGGCCACTGTTTCATCCAGCAAAGAGTCAGCATCCTTTCCATCATCTAAAACACCAGACAGGAAAAACATGTTGCATTTGTGTCAATTTCCACAGTTCCATCACACACCTTATTTTGAGAAACAATTACCCACATTAATGAGAGAATTATAAATTGCTATTACGCAAAATGAGAGAGTGAGAGTATCACTTTACCTTTTTTGTCCTTGCTGAGGGCCACTACTTTAGGCTGGTTAATGGAAATTTCAATGAGTGGAGGTCTCATCTCAGCTATCTTCATTTCCTCCTCCTCGGATGACAGCTCCTCGGAGTCCTGACCACACAACCATATCACATCAAAAGCTGAAATTTAATTTATACTCCAATTTACTTCCTGCTACTATAGTGGTAAACTGAACTCATTTTCATATTAATTTGTTTAAATGATGTATCCTAATGATACAGCATGTCTCGACATCATTAAATCTCACATAATACAATATGAGCAAATGCATCCTGACAGGAACTTCACATCCGCTCACAGTAACAGAATAAAATGCGACAGTGGCTAATTCAATTTATTGCATCCAATTTTAAAGCCCTATGTCTGAAAGAACGCATATAGTATACTGTGACAAATGACTGTAATTCAGTGGCTACAGTAGAAGACTTTAATAAGCTACATGTTTAATTTTGGTTGGATTCTCACACAATTAATAAGTTGCATGAACTACTTTTGTTACTTTCAATGAGCTTTTTTGTCTGGCCCACATTCACGTTCATCTTCTTATAGCTTTTAAGCTATACTAGTATGAGTAAATCATTTTTCAATCCATAACATGACACTTGATGCAGTACCTCAAGGGTGTCATCATGGTTCACCATCGTTCTCATGTTGTCTGAGGTCTTGAGAGGGATCCTTTCAGTGCTGTGGTTGTCTAATTCATCTATTGGCTCATAATTTTGATGACTGTTCATTGTCGCTTTAGGCTCCATATCAACAGCTTTGCCATTAGTGCAGGGACTTTCAATCACCTGACACAGGAAATTCAGGGTCATTCCAAGGTCTGTGTCAGGACTCAGTTCTTCACACAACCAACTGATCAATATAATAATTATTTAAAAATCCAACCTTCACTCCAACATCCTGCACTCCGATATGGTTCCTCTCGCTGGTCCTGGTCTCTTTTCCTGCCTCGTCACCGGACTCGTCCTCTTTGAGTCTGTGAGCCACGGACTGAGCTGTTTTCACCATGTTCTTCAGTTCATCAGGATACGGCGTGGGGTATCGCTTTAGATTGCCCTCCTGTAAACATAAAAACACAGTTCATTTACTAAAGAAATTTAATAGAACCTGTAACAGATGATAAACAGGGTTCGTACAGATACTGTAAATTAAAAATTCAGGACTTTCAAGGACTTTTCAATTACTACTTTTTTGATTTTCTACGAGTTACTAAGGTATTACAAAGTATACTACAATTTTACTATAGTAAAAAAAAAAATTGTATTTTTCTTTTATTTTTTCTTTGTTTTGTTTTTAGAACTGTACTGCCTTAATGGTCTGACGATTTCTTCTGTTTAAGAAAAAAAAAAATCACTCTGAAATCCTGATATGAAACAAATGATTTGCGAACCTGCACCAAAGACCGGATCTGAATCAAATGACTGGCGATCCGAGCTGTGAAGATCCGATCTAAAGCAAAAGATTTGTGAACCCGCACCGAAGTCTCGATCTGAAATAAATGATTCGCGCTATGAAGATCTGATCTAAAGCGAACGATTCATGAACCTGCTCTGAAGTTCCGATCTAAATCACATGATTCGTCATCTATGTTCTGAAATCCCGATCTGAATAATGATTCGCAAACCATCATTTCTTTGCATAGCATGAGTCATTTCAACTTCAACTTGCATATCGCGAATCACTGGATTTGAAGCATTCAATTTGCGAAACGATCGAAATAAAATTATTCGCCATCCATGCTCTGAAATCCTGATCTGAATAATGATTCGCAAACCATCATTTCTTTGCATAATGCAAATCATTTGATTTAGATTGGGATTTTAAATCGTATATTGCAAATCATTTGATTTGAATCGTAAAAATTTGCTAAATGATTCACAAACCCATTCCGATCTAAATCAAATTATTTGCAATCCATGCTCTGAAATCACTTTCTGAACAATGATTTGCAAACCATAATTTCTTTGCATAGCATAAATAATTTGATTTAAATCAGGACTTCAAACTGTGTATCGCAAATCATTTGATTTGAATCATTAAATTTGTGAAATGATTCACAAACCGTTCCGATCTAAATTAAATGATTCGCTATCCATGCCCTGAAATCCCGATCTGAGTAATGATTCGCAAACCATCATTACTTTGCATAGCGTGAATCAACTGATTTAGATTGGGACTTCAAATCGTATATTGTGAATCATTTGGTTTGAATCATTCAATTTGTGAAATGATTCACAAATCTGTTCTGATCGAAATCAAATGATATGCGATATGCGATTTGAAGTCCCAATCTAAAACAAATGATTCGTGATACGGTTCCAGTGTAAATAACTCAATTGATTCAGTTCATCTGTTCGTCTTTTCGCATTTTTAGCCATGTTTACGTTACCTAAAAATAAACAAAAAAAGGTATATTTTTTTAAATTGCGTGAATTTTGTGTGAAAACACGTGCGCTTATTGACAAAATTAAACACTTATTTCATAGACGCACTGTCTTTTAATAATTCAAGCACTTTTTAAGTACCTCTTCAGGAATGTTGCAATTTTCAAGGGTTTTCGAGGTCTTAAATTTTAAAAAGTCAAATTCAAGAACTTTAAGCACTTTAAGCACCTTGTACGAACCCTGAAATAATGATTATAAGATATAAATTAGTTTGGTTCTCAAATCTGATTTATTATTACATTTATATTTATAATATACATAAACATTATATTTTATATTAAACATTTGAAATTTTAAATATTTTTAAAATTCAAAATCTAAATTCTAAAATTCTAAAAACATCAATATGAATAATATGAATGAATGAATGAATGAATGAATGATTTTTTTTTGTGGGCAGATTATGTAGCAACATAAGCAGTGACATCAGTGTCAGTGAAAACACAGGCCAGTTTTTAGAGAGGGTCGCTGAGCCCCTGGCCAAACACTGATAGCATTTCATTGTACAACAGCCACAGCGAGGAGGGCTGCTCTTCCAGGGCCAGAAGGGGCCACACTGGCGCTCCGAGAGCTGATAGTGATGCTCCGTCAGACAGCTTGGGAGCCTGCATGTGTTCTTGGCGCAGTAGACAAGCCAGACAGCCATATTGAGTCATCAGGGGTGCAAGACAGGACGTGAGAGGGAGGGAACGAGATACAGAGTATGTAATATCAGCGAGATGAGGGGTGG
The DNA here is from genome assembly GCF_022985175.1 of Labeo rohita. NCBI lineage: Eukaryota > Metazoa > Chordata > Actinopteri > Cypriniformes > Cyprinidae > Labeo > Labeo rohita. The sequence continues at coordinate 20,374,760 of NC_066878.1, forward strand.
AAGGAAAAAAATAAGGTTGACGTTGTACGCTCGAGGGCCCCCTGAGACAGTGAAGGCTTCCATTTCACTTTCTGACAGGAGTCGTGTCAGGGTTACACTTTTAATGAGATTTCCACTGCAATGCAGTGAAGCGCAGGCTATGACATGCTGACAAACCAGGTGAGGCTGTTCCAGTGAAACCGCTTCAGCTCATGCTGCCGTGGAATTGGGAGATAATCTACCCCAGAAATGACAAATCTGTCAACATTTACCTACTCTCATGTTGTTTCAAACTTGTATGAGTGAGTTGCTTCTGTGGAGCTCATAAGTGGAAATTCTGAACTGGGCTGGTCACTTGTTGTTATACAGTTATAATTAATGTGAGTGAGCTTTTAAAAAGCACCACAGACAGGACTGTCATGAATGTGGTCCATTTGTCAAGTGCATTATATTTCTCAAGACTTCTGAAAGGCGTACAAAGCTTTATGTGATAAACGCATCGATATTTACACTGTTATTTACAGAAAAAGGCGAAGGAATTGAGTGACAAATTTCATATTATTTATATACTATTATATTATTAATATATTGAATTAGCTTTTTTTTTTATATTTGTAGTTTTCATTTTCATTTAAATTTACATTTTAGTAATTTTATTGTATGCTTTGTTATTTTTAATAGTCATTATTTAGTAGTTTTAAATGTATATATATATATATTTTTAATAATTTATAATATGTATGTCCTAAAAAAGTGTCATTTTAGTATTATTTATAAATAATATAAATTAATAAAATAAAAATGTATAAAATAAAATAATAAAATTAATATAAAACAAATATGTATATTATTCATAAATAATAGGACAAATTTAAATGAAAAAGAAAACTACTATAATAATATATAAAAACAATATTATAGTAGTTTTCTGTTTCATTTTATTTTACATTTCGGTAATTTTATTATGTTCTTTGTCATTTTTATTAGTGATATTATTTAGTAGTTTTAAATATACTTAATTTGATATTTATATATAATAATAAAAATATATTTATTAATATAAATTATAATATATTAATTTATAAATTATATATTATTAAATTTATTAATTATAAATTACTAAAACAAATTATATTTATTATATTTTGAATTAGCTTGTTTTTATATATGCAGTTTTCATTTTAATTAAGTTTCAATTAGAATTGTTTATATATAATATATAATACAATTTATTTAGCTTTCTTGTATACATTATTTCATTTCATTTTTTCAATTTCTAGCAGTTTTACTACTTCAAAAATTTATTTCAGTTAATTGCTAAAAAAAAATGTACATTTTAGTAATTTTATTATGTTCTTTGTCATTTTTATTAGTTACATTATTTAGTAGTTTTAAATACATTTAATTTTATGCATTTATATCTATTTTATATATATATATATATATATATATATATTATATTTATTAATTTCAATTCAATGTATTTAGCTTATATATATATATTTTTTTTTTTCATTTTTATTGCAATTTACATTTCAGTAATATATATATATATATATATATATATATATATGTATTATATGTATATATGTATTATATGTATATATGTATTATATGTATATATATATATATATATATATATATATATATATATATATATATATATATATATATATATATATATATATATATATATGTATATATATATAATACAATTTCTAATACAATTTATTTAGCTTTCTTTTTTTTTGTCATTGTCATTTTCTATCAGTTTTATTACTTCAGCTGAAAATTAATTTCAGTTAATTGCTAAAGCAACATTTCTAATTCTCATTTAAGATTTTGAGGTTTTTCCATCTATATTTTATATAATTTTATATTTATTTATATTTTATTAATTTATTTTTTATATATTATTTTTTATATTTTAATAATTATTTGGCAAGATGTGCAAGTTCCACAAAGAAATCAATGCAAAATCACTCTCAACATAACTATATTAAACTGCAAATACATTCCAAACAGCTGGGTTTTTGTGGCTTACAGCAACATTTCAGAAAAATTAAAGTGTGCAATGCCTGGTTAGGACAGAGCAAAAAATAAAAGCACAAGTGGGTGAGATGGGTGAGATGACGGCGCAGGACATGCGCAAAGGGAAATAGAAATCGAGAGTGCACCCTGGACAGAAGCGGACGGTGGGAACTGACCCGCGGGGGCGTTTCTCTCTCATCCTTGTCCTCGTCACACTCGAACGCCACTTGCGCCCGCTGCTTACGCTGCTCCTCCCATAGAGACGGGTTAAAGCTCTCGCTGTCTGAGTTGGGCACATCTGCAAGAGACAGAAACCAGCAAACCGTTAACAAACAATCAAAACAACAGCACTGGATGATGGATGACAGGCTTGAGAACCTCAAAGCAGCTTGATCGAATACTAATGCAATGTCTCTCAACTAAGTGGATTAACACGCAGCAAAAACTTGAATTTTGTTGCATTCTGAGCTCGGTGGGCGGCACAGACTTCACATTAATTCTTATTTGTGTTGTGTGGCCATTTAACCAGACGTCTGGGTTCAGGAGAGCGCTTTGTGGTGTAGGCGCGCAGACTTCAGAGCATTTCTAAAGCTCAATCATGCTAACAAACTGAAGCGGACTCCAGAGAGCCGCCGCGCCGGTGCGTTTGCGTCCTGAAGAGTTTAGAGTGGGGTTGCTAGGAAACAGGTTAAGACTTATTAATCTCTTCCCCCTCTGGAATCCAGCAAGCCGCCCATTTGTGATTTGCACAGCCAAACTCCCAGCAACACTGGCAGACTCCTGTCTCAGAGAGACAAAACAGTGACATGAGCAAGCTCGGGGTGCAGGTAGCAGCAGACATTTGATGCTCAAACTGGATTTTCAAACAAGTTTGAATGTCTTTAAAACTATAGAGTATATTTTACACACCAATATACTGGCTAGCCTGATTAAACGGTCAGTATTTAGCCATTGTGAGATGATTAGGTTGAAATCTGTTGTATTTGCATCAGCACAATTACTGTATATATACACACATATACATACACATATATATATATATATATATATATATATATATATATATATATATATATATATAAAAAAAATAAATAAAAATTAATTAATTAAAAAAATTACTTTTATTATGTAAATATTTTTTTTTAAAAATTACTAACTCTGCAATATCAGTTTTATATTATATAGATAAAAATAATAATAATAATAAAATAAAATAAAATTTTACTCAAAGTTTTAATGAGTTGGAGAATTAAAAATACAAAAATAAATATTTTAAAAATTACTGACTGCAATATCTGTTTTATATTGTATATATACACTACATTATTAAAATTTGGGGTCAGATTTGATTTTTTAAAAATTTGATTTTTATTTATGCATTTATGTATGTATTTATGTATTTATGTATGTATGTATGTATGTATGTATTTATTTAATTTAATATTTTCATTTGAATGATTTCTGAAGGATCTTGTGATACTGAAGACTGGAGTAATGATCCTCAATATTCAGCTCTGAACACAGGAGTAAATTACATTTTATAATACATATAAATAAAACAAATATATATTATTCCCCATATCTATTGACTACTTGACTTAACAATTCAAATAAAAGGCACACGATCACATAAGGCGTGACAGCTGCAGGTTCTGCATGACTAGATACTCACAGTCCTCCGTTCGGGTCTGTTGAGGAAACATGTAGTTGGTGAGTACAGTCTTGTGCGTCTCCGGATCCTCCTCCTTCTGCAGGGGAATGAGAGGCTTCGACTGGAGAAAGACAAAAAATAAAACAGGATCAGTGATTTGTAAAAGTCGATTAGCTGCCTCGGGTATGACGTTTCCCAACTCGCACACGCAGCATGAGGACTCATTACGCATTCAGGCCGTGCGGCTCCGGCTTTAAACTCATCTCATCTTTAATCAAATGCAGCTTTATAAAACCACACATCACAATCGATAAAGAACAGCGTGCCACCTTCATCTCGCAGCGCAGTCTTCATCAGCTGTCGATACTCCAGCTGAGAAACCCTCGCAGAGCGGTTGTTTCACAGAGGATTTTGGCAGTCCCTTACCATATGGCTCACGCTGATTAGATGCGCTACCAGTGTTTTATTATTTCATAGAAGCTGCAGAATTCGCTTCAGTTGCTGCTTCCTTGAGAGCAAATATCATAATGCGGATTTCGCCGCAATCTGGCAACGTCCTTGAGAGCATTAAAGCCACACAGGATTGTAATGAAATGAGAATGAAGAACTTTTCCTTTAATGAATATCATATCTTAAGATAAACGGCGCGCCGCGCTGAAGCTCAGAGGTGGGCTGGCGGCGTGTGTGGGAGTGGAGGTGATTGTTGTATTCAATAAGCATTAGTCACAGGCTTGATGGCCACTTGCGACAATCACTCAGGCTTTCAATTACAGATCACCCACACACACTCGGAGCTCTGCTGATGGGAACATCAAATCACTCTGCCAATAGCACACATCCTGCTAAAGGACAAGATTTTCAAGTGTATTTCTGGGAAGTGACTGTGTATGAGATTATTGTGGTGCTGTGAAATATGTAAATTTATGACACGGCTCTCTGAAATGCACAAATGTGATCAAGTATTTATTTATACACACGGCTGAAATATAACTGACAGCTGTCCCAGGAAACCGATTTCTTACTCTACTGCACATTTCAAGTCTTATAGCATGTTTTTTAAGCACTTTTTAAATAATAGGTTTCTTTTCCAGTTGTTTTTAATTACTAGAAAAGCATTTATTAGAAATAATGTAATATATTACATAATATAATGTAATAATTTAATTCAAAAAGAGACATTGCTGACCTTCTGATATTATTAACTCAAAGGTTTCCGCTGTACAACACAAATATAAAAATTGCTTTACATATTTTAAGACTTATTTTATTTTATTATTTTATTTTATATATTTTAAGATTATTTTATTTTATTTCATATATTTTAATTTAATTTAATTTAATTTTATATATTTTAAGATTATGTTATTTTATTTTATATATTTTAAGATTATTTTATTTTATTGTATTTTATTAGAAAGTGGGTGCATTGATATATTAATCAATCACAATTCATTTTGTGATTCTTTTATTTTTACTTAATATATATTTTTTTATTTCACATATATTATATATTATAATATATTAAGGTCTGTCAAACAATCGTGATTAATCGCATACAAAATAAAAGTTTGAGTTTGTCTAATACATGTGTGTGTGTTAACCATGTGTAATTATAATGTATATATTAATACACACAAATTAATGTATATTTAAGAGAAATGTTAATTAGGTACAAAATATTTTATTGATATATCATATAAATTATTTAAAAATTATAATAAATACATGTACTTGTGAATATTTCTTAAATATATACATGAATGTGTTATTATTTATATATATATATATATATATATATATATATATATATATATATATATATATATATATATGTATAATAATGTGCATTAGGAAAACTCAAACTTTTATTTTGTATGCAATTAATCATTTGACAGCCCTAATTATATTATATTATATGATATTACATTATGTTATATTATATTACATTACGTTACTTTATGTTATGTTATGTTACATTATATTATATTATATAAAAACAGAAATTTTCACAACTTTGTTAGATTTTATCATTGTCAAATGACTTGTTCACACCTTTAAATAACTATTTTGCATTTTGATGAGCTTGGGAACCCTGTTCTATACAATAAAAATGTGTTTATTTATTTATTTATTTAAAAGGTAGTTAAGTAGCTGTGCAATAAGAAAGAATTATATGGATATATTAATTAAAATAAAATCCCAAATTGAACTGTGGTTAACTATTTAATTAATTTTTGTTTATTATTTTGTTTTATTTATTTATATTATTATTCATTATACTGTATTATTAATATTATTGTATTAATTACATTATAAATTCTATTCTATTCTATTTTAGTTCGGATCTCAATTTTATCTTTTTTGTTCCATTTTAAATTTCAGTTAGAGCTTGATTATTTTATGTTATTAACAGAAAGATGGTAAATTAATATATTAATTAAATCACAATTTATTTGTGATTTTATTTTAATCATTTAATTCATTATGTTTTATTACTTTACCTGCTATATTATTTATTTAGATTATTATTTATTACACTGTATTATTAACATTATTGTATTAATTATATTATTAGTTCTATTCTATTCTATTCTAAACAGAAAGTGGGTGCACTGACATTAATTAATCACAATGAATTTTGTGATTCTGAAGCATTTCCATTTAGATTTTTTTTTTTTTTTTACATTTTAAATTTCAGAGCTTAAATATTTTAACAAAATTTTACTTTAATTGTTTATTAATTATTTAGTATTATTTAAATTGTTATATTATTTATATTATTATTTGTTATACTGTATTATTAATATTATTGTATTAATTACATTACTAATTCATTTTGTGATTCCAAAGCATTAGAGTTGAGATCTCAATTTTATCTTTTAGTTTAAATTTCAATAAGAGCTTAATGATTTAATTTTAATAAAATTTTATTTTAATTATTATATTATATTATAGTATGATACTATACTGTATAATTATATTATATTATATTATTTTATATATTAAAACAGAACTTTTTACAACTTCGTTAGATTTTATTAATTTAAAATGACTTGTTCACACCTTTTAATACTTGTAATTATTTTGTATTATTTGAATTGTTATATTATTTATATTATTATTCATTATACTGTATTATTAATATTACTGTATTATTTACATTACTAATTCATTTTATGATTCCAAAGCATTTCAGTTTAGATCTCAATTTTATCTTTTTTATTTTAAATTGCAATTAGAGCTTGATTATTTAATTTTAATACAATTTTATTTTAATTATATTATATTATATTATATTATATTATATCATATTATATATTAAAACAGAACTTTTTACAACTTCGTTAGATTTTATTAATCTAAAATGACTTCTTTACACCTTTTAACACTTGTTTTACATTTCTAGCTTTTCGATGAGTGTGGGAACCCTGTTCTACACAATAAAATGTTCATGTATCTATTTATTTATTTAAAATGTGGCTAAGTAGCTGTGTAATATCCAAGATAATCTGCAGTCAGTCAGTCATTACTGCAACAAACAAACCTCCATCAGAGTTAAAAATCAACTGTTAGCTTGCATTGCATTTCTGTTCACTCTGTTGGTGTTTATTTTGCACTAATGACTGTTATGCCTTGTGTATCTGAGCTTTGCCCACCTGGTTTTCAGACAGCCACATCGCGGTCATCTGGTTGAGTTTAGTGAAGCTGTACGGAAGATTCTTCAACCTGCTCGGAGAAAGCACAAAGAGCAGAAACCTGATTACTGTACGACACATAAGTAGTAAGTGAGGATGATAGCATGCCGAAATAAAATAAAAATGAGACATGATTCAATAAGAACACAGTAAATTGAGAAAGAGTCTGGTATAATGTGTATCAAGGCTGTTAAATACAGCGCAAGAAGCAGAAAACAGAGCTATAGTTTCCAGCCTGTTGAATCACAGCCAAATGCATCTAAGTGGCTCTAGGAAGAATGTCAAAGTAATGGCTCTTACAGCCACCAGCTGCGTGGCCAGGTTGGAAACGTTTGTCATTGAAAGATTTCGTACACGAAGAGCGTCAAGTGTTAGCTCATTTGGTTCGCATTTTCAAAGAAAAATACTTGTCCTTGGGTCAAAACTACGTTAGCCGTGTTTGCAGCACGGGGGACGTACTTGTTGTCGCTGAGATTGATGACCTTGAGTTTCTGCATGTCGCCCATCTCCTCCGGCAGAGTCTCCAGCTTGTTTGAGTGCAGGAAGAGGACGGTGACGTTCTTCAAACTGCCCATCTGTCAAACGCACAAACATAAACATGAAGGGTCAAATGAGATGCACATCTGATAACTGCTGCGTCTCACAGAGGACGCTTTGATCAAACTGCAAGATCGATGCGGTCAAGATTAAACCATTCTGTATGAGCATGAGACAGCAGCAGTGAGGATTTGTTTGTTCAGATGGTTCATTTCAATGAACCAATTCAATATCAAGTACATGTCGTCTTTCCAGAAAGATCTATGGGTATTTCACATGATTGTTAATAGCAAAAATTAATACTTATCATCACTAATTCTGTTAAAAAAAAAAATGTGTTGTATCATTGTTAGTACAGTTTAAAGGACTGGTTTACTTCCAGAACACAAATTTACAGATAATGTACTCACCACCGTGTCATACAAGATGTTCTTGCTTTTCTTATGTTTTTTTGAGGAAAACAATTTTAGGATTTTTCTCAATATAATGGACTGGTATGTTGCCCTGATTTTGAACTTCCAAAATACAGTTTACATGTGGCATCAAATGATCCCAGCTGAGGAAGAAGGGTCTTATCTAGCAAAACGATCAGTTATTTTTATAAAAAAAATACAATTTATATATTTTTTTAATGTCAAACGCTCATCTTGTCTTGCTCTGCCTGAACTCTGTGTATTCTGGCTCAAAACAGTTAGGGTATGTCGAAAAACTCCAATCGTATTTTCTCCCTCAACTTCAAAAATCATTTCAAAATCACCCTACATCACTGCAGAAGTACCGACACAGTCTTTGCAAAGAGAACATGCAAACTCAAGAGAGTAACCGGGGCTCAATGCTAAGGATTTTTTCTACTAGCCCGATTGGGCCAATTGTTCAAATTTTTACCCATTGCTTTGACCCATGTTATCTTTTATTTGAATAAATAAGCTTATATGACATTAAAATTTTACATACCAATTAAATTGTACAATTTTCGATTCCAACTTCGATATCACAGCAAAACCATACTTGGCCACACGTCACGTCCTTTCCTTTCCTTTCCTTTCCTTTCCTTTCCTTTTTTATTTGTTTGTTCAAAAATGTATTACAAATGAAACAATGATTTAGGGAAAAACAGCAGACGGACTGAATGAATGCAAATTCAGTCTCTGCCAGCAGGTGGCGCTTATGGAATAATGATACGCGTTTCCCTGGTTACCACTGTAAATAAAGCAGCGGTGCTTATGAACGCTAGTTTAAATGCATTATACAGAGACAAATGAAAATTCCATGTAAACATTTCTTAATACAATAAGTTCCCCTCAGACATGCATTAATATAAACGCCATTTCAGTATTTAGAATAATACTTTCAATATTTTGCGCAATGTGAACCGTGATCTTGCTTTACCTGCTACAGTATTTTTTCCTCTTTGCATTTGTCTTCAGCGTCTCTGGCGTCTCTTAACAGATGTTTAAAGAGTTCGTAATATTTCCACACACATGACATGACACAACAATTTATTGCATGCAGTTCGTGTGCAAGCCCGGAACAGAGATCAGTTGAAATATGTCTGGTCGATTGATGCATCTGTCTCCACTGTGTACATATAGATTAATCATTGTTAAAGCTACAAAGTGTCCCGATCGGGCCAATGACATATTTGTCAACTGTCCCAAGTATCTTTTACGCTGGCCCCGGGCCATAAGGCACTCCTTATTGTCGAGCCCTGGTAACCCTTAACAAAAAAGGTAAAACAGCGATTTAGGATGATTTCGAAGTTGAGGGAGAACATGAGATGGGAGTTTTTCGACATACACTAACTGTCATGAACCGGAACAAAAACAGTCCAGGCAGAGCAAGACAAGAGGAGCGTTCGACATTAAAAAGTGTATCAATTGTATTATTTTTTTTATGAAAAGAACCGATCATTTCGCTAGATAAGACACTTATTCCTCAGCTGGGATCATTTACAATCGCATTTGGGATCGTTTGAAGCCGCATTTAAACTGCATTTTGGAAATTCAAAATCAGGGCACCATATCAGTCCATTATATGTTTTCCTCAAAAAGGACTGAAGAAAGAAAAACATGAACATCTTGGATGACAAGGGAGTGAATACATTATCTGTAAATCTTTGTTCTGGAAGTGGACTTCTCCTTTACATCAAAATTAAATCACTTCCTGCACTTTTTTTTTTTTTTTTTACACATTACACATTACACATTACGCAGCTGACACAGAACAGCGTACGCTGTTTGCACCCATCAGATACTCTCCAAAATGGCACTACAGTGACGTGGAGGACATGAATTGTTGAAGAAATGCATTATTTCTGTTTTCTTTCTGTACAAAAAGTATTCTTAGAGCTTCGGAAAAATATGATTGAACCACTGATGGCAGATGGACTATTTTGACGACGCCTAGATAGTGTTTTTTACTTGTCAGTCAATGGGACAGTCCAACCTCCCGGTTTTCATCCACAACATCTTAAATTGTGATCCGAAGAGGAATGAAGCTTTTACGGGTTTGAAATGACATAGGGATAAGTGATTAATGACGACATTTTAATTTTGGGGTGCAGTAACCCTCTAAATGCAAATTGCTGTTGTCTTAAATAAAGCGTGCCAAGACCGGACTGACCTCGGGAGGCATCTGTGTGAGCAGGTTGTGATCTGCCGCAAGCGTACGCAGGTTTACACACTGGCCGACGGTGGACGGCAGCGCCTCGATCTCATTGAAGCTGCAGTCGAGCTCATCCAGAGTCGTGAGTCTACAGAAGAAAGACACACACAAAGTGTGAAACTGTAATACTGTCTTACATAAGAAATGCTGTGCCATCTTTAAATCAACAGCTCTACTCTACAGGCCTCTATTCAGATGGTTCTGTGACCAACGGCCTTGATTTTTTGTTTAACAGTCTGACGTCAAACATTGTGTTCTTCTAACACGACTAACATGCAGGTGTGCTGAATAAATCATTAAAGCAATGAAAAGACCAAGGCTGAATGATTCTGATTTTCATTTCTGAGAAAATGGTTTTAGCTGTGAAACAAACAGTTATGCAACTGTTTATAAAGTTTTGCAAACATTGCAATAGTGTTGAGGAGTAACTAATTAAACTTTTTGGATGGCGCTAAACCAGTGGATCTCAATCTTCGTCCTGAAGTGGCTCTGAAAATTCAGTGAGATTAATTGTGAAGGCAATTTAATCAGCTGTCTGTGTTCACTTGTGCTTATTCTGTCCTACACTAAAATAAATCTTTTTTGATCTCTGATATAAATTGTTGATGGAACTGGCTGACAGGGTGAACACTTTTTTTATGCCAAGATGTGGCATAAAAGAAATGTGTGTGAGAGAGATCAAGAGACGATGCAGAGCAGGAGACATCGATCATTGCTAAACTGAAAACACTGAAAACAACACAATGACAATAATGTAAACCAATCATTTTCTAAACTTATCAAAAATGATTTTTAATGCCAGTTTCATATTCTAAAAAATACAAAAAACAAGTAAAATCAAATGTCTTTTATAACTTACGGCATAAAAATTTTTTATAACATAAAAACACAAACAAATAACAAAACAAAACAAAAACATGAAACAAACGAACAAAAACAGAAACCAAAATGAAACAAAACATGAAACAAAAATATGAAAAACAAAAAAAAACACAACAAACAAAAAGCAAAAAACATGAAACAAAAAACAACAAACAAAACAAATACATGAATCAAAAATACGTAATAAAAACAAAACAACCATAAGAAAAAATAATGATGAAAACAAATGAATCAAATAATCATCAAAACATGAAACAAAAGCAAACAAAAAATTAAAATGTAGCAAAACACAAAAACAAAATAAGAATCAAAAACACAAAAAAACAAAAACTCCAACAAACAAAAAACATGAAACAAAATACAAACAGAAAAAACAAAACATGAATCAAACTAAATAAATGAATAAAAAAATAAAACTAACAAAACAAACGAATGAAAGATAAAAAACACAAACCAACAAACAAAAACAACAAACAAAACAAAACAAAAACATGAATCAAACAAAATAAAACAAAAAAAACATTTATTGAAATTAAGAACTGCTTGCTTTGGAATTGTTTTTTCTCTTATGAATAAAAAACATGAATCAAGAACATAAAAAAAATAAAAACATAAAACAAACAAACAAAAAAAGAATCGAACAAAATAAAAAAACATGAAACAAAAACATGAATCAAACGCATGAAACAAAAATATGAAAAACAAAAAACACAAGAACAAACAAAACAAAGCAAAAACATGAAACAAAAACAAAAAAAACTAACAAAAAACATGAAAAAACGAAACAAAAAAGCAAACAAAAACATGAAACAAAAACACAAACAGAAAAAACAAAACAAAAACACAAATCAAACAAAATAATAAATTAATTAAAAAAAATGAAACACAAGAAAAACACAAACTGAAAAAAAAACAGAACAAAACCACAAATAAAACAAAATAAATAAATAAAAACATGAAACAAACAAAAACATTTATTGAAATTAAGAACTGCTTGCATTGGATTTTTTTTAGAACCCCAAAAAACATAGACAGAAGTTTGGCTCAACAAAGTATGGGGAAACCTACTTCCAAATCACCAAAAAAAAAAAAAAAAAAAAATTAAAAAATAAAAAAAAATACAAAATCATGTCTATATTTATTGAGTGGTTATACAGTGTAAACATGCAGTCATATCAGTGTGATGGGAAAAGACATCGAGACTAATGAAAAATTAATCATGCTTAATCAGTGTGCTTTACAGTCCTGGCTGGGATTAAAAGAGAATCCTTGCAATCACATATTCATAATCCCTCTTGGCATATTTTCTTAACCCCGGACTAGGAAATCTAATCTGACATAAGGGATAACCGGCATGTTTGGAAACAAGCTCAAAGTAAGAGGTGGCGAGAATGAGGTACAACGCTTGGCTTCTTTTTTTGATGGATAACACAATCTGTTTCTCTTTCTCTCTCTCTCTCTCACACACACACACACACAAAGCAAAGCAATCCCTCTCGGTGAGTCCATATGGACGTGTACTTCCCTCATTCATACACTGTTACAAAGTCTCCTGTCTGTATCATGAAGTGGCTTATAGGTCTTCACACTCCTTGACTAATCAATATATCATCAAATTTATTGACATGCATCATACGTTTAGAGAGGTCATTTGTGACACTCATTCCTAGATGCTTTCATCTATCATGTAGCACTTGCAGTTCACATTTTTTAAGATTGATAATATTGCTGAACATTTTTCACCACAATCAGCACAACATGAAGTAGTATGCAAATTTAGTGTGAGTATACTCATGGGTTAAAGAGAACTGGGTCACTGCTGAAGCACAGTTCATCAGGTTGCTGTTTAAAATGGTGCTCACTTACCCGCCAATCGTGTCAGGCAGGTACATGAGCTGGTTATCATCCACTTTCAGAGTGGTCAGTCGTTTCAGTGAGCCTGTGGGGGGGAGAGAGAGAGAATGAGTCTGAAAGACAGAAACTGGCCATTCCAAAACCACTTCACTCTAGACAATGAGACCATCAATCTTGCCCATCTTGAGGAAATAATTTATTAGAAACTGATTCACAGACTAAACACTCCCATATTCAGCACTTTCCACAGAAAGGGTGCATAAGTTCCTTTAAACTTTTCCTCTCTCAAAACATGGTCAAAACACTGTCAAAAAACATTGACTGTCAAGCTCACAAGCTCAGAAACTGAAAGCATTTTAAGAACTGTATTATTTCTATTAACTTTGCTTTATCATTATCATCATTTTATTTAATAATATATATATATTTTTTAACCAAATGTTGATTTGCAGTCAGAGTTAGACTGACTGCCCTAAATTAAAGACAACAAATTTTATTAATATGAAGCTTTATCAAATTTTCTTCAAATTACAGGGTTGAAATCATTGTTTCATTTTATTTATTTGATTTTATTATTTAATTGTATATTGTTTAATTTATTTAGTGAAAATGTGCAGTAACAGGGTTGAATACAAAAACTATAAGTGACAGCTAAATGATGTTACTTCTTGGGTGCCATGATTTTTTATTTTATTTTTATTTTATTTTATTTACTTAATGAAAATACACAGTAACAGGGTTGAATACAAAAATTATAAGTGACAGCTACATGATGTTACTTCTTGGGTGCCATGATATTTTATTTTATTTTATTATTATTATTTTGGTAAAATATGCAGTAACAGGGTTGAATATAAAAATAAGTGACAACTAAATGTTACTTCTTGGGTGTCATGACTTTTTTATTTTATTTAATGTTTACTTAATTTTATTTATTTAGTAAAAATATGCAGTAACAGAGCTGAATACAAAATTATAAGTGACAGCTCTATGACGTCACTTCTTGGGTGTCATGATTTTTTACTTTAATATTTTATTCTTTTATTTTATTTATTTAGTGAAAATATGCAGTAACAGGGTTGAATATAAAAATGATAAGTGACAGCTAAATGATGTTACTTCTTGGGTATCATGTTTTTTTATTTTATATATTATTTTATTTATTTAGTGAAAATATGGAGTAACAGGGTTGAATATAAAAATTATAAGTGACAGCTAAATGATGTTACTTTTTGGATGTCATGATTTTTATTTTATTTTATTTTATTGTTTTTATTTTATTTTGTGAAAATATGCAGTAACAGGGTTGAATAAAAAAATAATAATAAGTGACAGCTAAATATTATGTTTTTTGGTAATTAAAATTAGTTGAATAACAACAATTAATTAAAAACGGTTTTGGCCATGATTAAATATACCAATTAGACATACAATATCAAAATTATGAGGTTGATGTTATGATGTTAATAACTCGAAACAGTCAAGATGGTCAAAACCCAAAGGTGAAACAGGTCAGATTCACCATTTGAAAGGTGGTGATCAGTTAACAGAAACTTTGTATTTAAAACTAGCTATTCCCAAGTTTTTCTATAGTAAATAACAACTATATCTAACTCAGAAAGTGTACAGAAAAATGCAATGGGACACCAAAGTGTACTGGATTCATTAAAAGTTCTTGCAACGAAAAACAAAAACTGCTTTTTGCTCATGTCGAGCACCTCCGCGGCTTGAAAACCCTTTCTCTGAGCTCTAAACTGGATTTCATTAAGTGTTGAGCTGGGAGGTATTATTTCACAGCCAGCCTCAAGGGCGGTGTGACTTGGCCACTTCAACTCTCCTGCTCATTAGTTGCTGTCCGACTGGGTCATTCATTAGGTAATGAGATTGTATTACTGCTTTTCCCATAATCCTCCTGTTCGTTTTAAACATCTAACCTGTTCAACTGTTCAAAGCAGATTAGAATTAAAGCTGTTAGGATACTAATCATTAAGCTCATCTCTGCATTTTGGTGTGTGTTTTACCTATAGACCCTGGCAGCTGCGTCAAAGCGTTGTTGGACAGCAGAAGATCCTGCAGGTTTTCACAGCCAGATATCTGCTCGTCAACCATCTCCAAATTGTTTTTGGACACGTCCAGGTAACAGAGTTGCTTCAGGGCCCCGATCATCTGCACACACATTATTCTCGCCATTACTCAAAAGCAAATGATGTGATTTTTTATAAAACTCTGAGAGAAGTTTGTGTAATTGAGCAAAAGTGAGAGACTGGCTCAATGCAGCTTGAACATCTTGCTCTGGCAAAACTTCATTGATTTCGAATCTCATTTTCAGTCTAATATAGCTGGCGAAGTTAGAGCCATATACTTGTTGGCAGTGCTCTGACATATTGTTGTTTTAGAGGCTAGATGATTCCTGTGAAGAAAAACACGCACAGAAGCAGTGAAGAAGCGGAAATGGATGATTTGAAGAGATGGAGGAGTGCGGTTGAGAAAGCGGTCAAGATAGATAAGTGAAGCCAAGCGTGAACTGACTCAATCCATTTCTCATGCTCGAGGGCAGAACGTGGGCCTGTCCTGCTCTCAGACACACTCCTTCCTTCTGTAGCTTTTTCCAAGAACAGACTGAGAACACTCAGAAATCCATCTAGACTAGTAATGAGATCGTCAACAATGTTGTGTTACTACAAACCGTTTCCACCCAGATAAGAGTACCAGTGATAGGGCTCGATTTCTAGCGCAGGTCCATTTTTTAGGTTTTTAGGCCATTTTATTGATAACAAAACTGGAGAGACTAGAGAAGGGATGAGGATAAGGACGTACAGTAGTTCATTCATGAATTACATGGTTTGGATTTAATGTTGACTCTTAAAGGGGTCATCGGATGCCCATTTTCCACAAGTTGATATGATTCTTTAGGGTCTTAATGAAAAGTCTCTAATATACTTTGATTAAAATTTCTCAACGGTAGTGCAAATAACACCTTTTTTACCTTGTCAAAATCAGCTCTGCAAAAATCATCCTGTTCTGGTCGAGGTCGCTTTAAATGTTAATGAGCTCTGCTCACCCCGCCCCTCTCTTCTGTCCGTGGAGTGACGAGCCGGTTTACTTTAGTCGCATTTAGCTGCGTTTAGCCGCTAAACTTGCTAACTAGCACGTTATTAGGAAAGGTGATCGCAAAGATTGATAAAAAAAACACCCTTATACTCACTTCTGCTGTAAGTGAAGCTGGATCATGAATGATTTGCGCGAACATAGACAATGCGGAAAATGTGGACGGAATCGCGGAATCCAGTCATAAAAACGGAATTTACTGAATAACGCGGAATGTCATGGAATTTGTCAAAGTTTGAATGAATGAATCAAAAGTAGGTCATTACACTTAAATCAAACCGCAATATGGACTAGTGTCTGTAAATATTACACTGCAAAAATACTATTTAAACGTGAATCCTGCATGTTCTGCGTGTCTGGAGCAGACGAGCGGTTTTGTTTACTACACACACTGAAGTGCGTGACGCTCACGGTGATTTCTGCGTCTGTGGGGACATAAATACATGAACAATATCTGCTGAGAGTCACTTCATGAGCATTTGACCGTTCCATTTCAGGACAACTAGTGTTATACCACACTCAGAAATGTTAAGGTAAACATGGCAACCCCTCAAAATAAAAGTCTGGTTTAACTTGAAGACATTGTGCCCAGGGTTGCCAGGTTTTCACAACAAAACCCGCCCAATTGCTACTCAAAACAAGCCCCAAAGTAGCCCAATCATTAATAATAGCTTTCCAGGGGGTAAAATACACGTTTTTTGGCAGGGTTCCCCTGGTAAAATTAGCATTCCAGGGGCTAAATATTACGTTGTTGAGGTCGCTTCAATCCGTGTACATGAAAAACAACCCGCTGTAGTAGTGTTAAAGTAGTCCAATTCAACAGGAAAACCGCAGACTGATTGTGCCAGATATGTGTTACTACTATTACTACTACTACTAAAATGAAACAAACATTATTTTTTAGGGTATAATCACATAACATTTCTTCCATGTTCTAATTTTAATAGTAAATTCCCCTTTGTTTGCCAAAAAAGTGTGCTTAATTTTCAATAATTAAAAGATAAATTAAATTAATGTTTTATGCCTTCATTTGATAACCAGAACATTTTAAATACACAACACAGAATTTCTGAAGGTAAAAAAACTTTCATACGGCTATTTTAAGAATACATTTGAATAAATTAATTATTTGCATTCAAATAATTAGACATGCTAAAACACAGAATTTGATGACAATAAAACACATGGTGAGAAAAAATAAAGCATTTCATAGGGCCCTAAACATGTCATTTTTGTTAAAACTTTATTAAATTAATGTGAAATTGTATAAGTGTTATGATTTTAATTAATTAGACATGCTCTTTGATTAATAAAATTTAATTTAACCATTAAAAATGGTAAAACAGGAAAAAACGGAATGCAGAAAAATTAAAACTGAAAAAACTGAATTTCATTCACAAACATAATCCACTGCATCTTCAGCGGCTCAGATGTCGAGAGTAAATGACGACCACTATGTTCATTATTACATCCAGCAAACAACACCTCAATCGCTCAATCTGAGATATTCTTGTCTAATTTACATCACTGCTCCAGCATCGAAACAAAGAGGGCGGACTGTTACAGCTGATCTGAGGTAAGACGCTCATGTCAATCAACTATCGTGGGAGCGGCCTCTGTTGGTGTGACAATGACAGGCATCTGAGAACGGCTCGATTTGAAAAAGGGGATATTATTTTTACAGATTAATTAAAAACCACTGCATGGATTTTTTCCATTATAGGGTAAATTTGTACATACACTGCCAACACACATTAATGTTCAAACAACATGAAAAAGTGAACTTAGCATCGGATGACCCCTTCAAGACTAAAAGTCACCTACATCATGGAAGGTCTGAGGGTGAGTAAATTAACAGCAAACTTTAATTTTTTGGTGAACTATCCCTTTTAGGGAGCATGGGTAATACCGCACAGGACACAGGAGTCTTGAACTTCAGATGCACTTGGGTGACGACCAATTGGAAGCGATCTGCCTAAACTGCAATCAGCGCCCGTGTGCGACTTTGTGACAAACCCTGCTGCTGATTAATCACCGCGAGCGAGAGCCGCTCTCCTGGGTGGGGCGTAAGAAGCTTAATCAAAAGCACTAATAACCAGAGAGAAATTGAATTTGCAAAAAGAGAGAGAAACATATGGCCGTTCGGCCTTGTGCAAGGACACGCCATCAGTAAGCTGGTCTCTGCGGTCAGGATGGGAAGGAGGTCAGGGTGCCGCCCTGATATCGGGGCCATTTGGAGGTCATTTTTAACAGACGCGTTCGAAAGGATGTTCTGAAAACTCCTAATCCGAATCCTGCCAGCGAGGCCCACAATTACTGTCAGTCTGCTCTCAGCGGCAAGCTAATGCCTTAATTACGACCTATTTAAAAAGAGCTGGCAGTCTGAGGAGAACATCAGGGATCCTGAAGGAATGTTTAGGAAGTAGGTTTTCACCAGTCGTTATGGATGTCTGCTTGTCTAAACTCCATTATTTCAATTACCTGTGACAAACAGCAGCTACGCAGTAGGGAAATCTCATTCCTCATTCATGATACATCAGCAGAAAAAGCTTAATGAAACCATTCAGCCTCAATGCAACAAATGCAAGCGTCCCAGATTATACAAACAATTAACATAGAACTTACTTATTTGGTAACACTTCACAATAAGATATCATTTGTAAAGATTAGTTCACGTATTAATTATGGCTGTCAAAATTAAAAAAAATTTAATCTAATTAATTACATGATGTGTCGATTAACCCTTTAACTGTCACCCCCACCTGTGGGACGCTTGGTGCTTTTTTTTTCATTGTCCTTTTTCTCTATCAAATAAATTATAAAATAAATAAATAAATAAATTATATCTCATTTGAAAGCTTAGAAGCCCAAGAATCATCCTGTGAAAACCATTTTGAAATTGTACTTTAAAATCTTTTGGCGGTCTTTTAGAATCAAAACTTTTAATAATCTTGACAAAAAACATATCATTGGAAAGGTCTGAGTCTCAGGATTTCATATTTAGTGATATTGGTTATTTTGTGATAGAAGTAAAATTGCCAGAAAAATTTTGACATTTGTGACAGAAAATTGCATTAAAAAAATCCTATGGAGTTTGGATGGCACTATTTGTGCTATAATGCCCTAAACAAAATTTTTTTCATATCAACTTCAAATTTGGAACATAACTTATTTAGACATAAGGCTTCAATTTGATATCAAATTTAAGGTAAAACCTGTTACGTAAAATATGTATTTTATATAAAATATAATAAAAATTGTACAACACATTTTCTTTTTAGTAAATTTAAACTTCTGTAACTTATCGATACTTCATTTTTTGAAAAAATTCCACTCCTGCAAAAATTCCACATCTTCTGATTGTCTTTAAAAAGAGACCAACCTTAGATCTGTATTTCAAAGTGTTCATGAATTACCACAATTTAAGTTTGGATATTGCACTTTCATGCCTATTTTAAAAAATGGGAGTGACAGTTAAAGGGTTAATTAATTGCAAAATAAATTTGACTGTGAAAATACCCACAAAAGATTATTTAAAGCTATTTTTGTGTTAAATGAGAAAATAGCAAGTAGACATTACTAATTGTAGCATAACAAACATTTAGGTTGTAACGGCTTAACATAAACTATGGAACATAAAAGAAGATCATTTGAGAAACATCTCAGTATTTTTGTTCATATAATGAAAGTCACTGGTAACTAAAACAGCTTTATTACCAACAGTCTTCAACGTACTTTTTTAATGTTCCACAAAAGAAACGTCTGAAACGACATGAGGATGAGTAAATTATGACAAAATTGTATTTTTTGGGGGGTGAACTATCCCTTTAATGTTTTTATTTGTATTATTATTACATAATTTTCCTTTTTTTAAAAAAAATAAAATGATACTCTAAGAAACTAAATCTGCCAGTAGGTGGCGGGAAAATGTCTTTATGAGTCATTCATTCGATTTGTTCAAACAGCTGATTTATTCAGGAATGAAGTAAATGGCTCTTTATGAATTAGCATTTGAATCACTGATTCATACGATTCATTCAAAATGCAGATCATTCATAAACTAAACACCACTGTGTTGCACAGAGGCATGCAACAATTCTGCTATAGCTTCAAAAGTAATATGTTCTCTGCAAAATTGAGCAAAGGTTTTAGGTCATAACTGCATTTATGCAGTCAACTGTATGAAATATAAGATGATGTACAGGTCTGGAGGTGGGGCCAGTGTGTTAACTGCGTTAAAATAATTTATTCACATAATTTTTTAAATAACTAATTAAGTTAACATGTTAAACTGGCAGCCCTAGTATTATCTAACATGAACCATGAACAATACATTTATTACACATTTATTAATCTTTGTTAATAAAAATACAGTTGTTAATTGTTTGTTCATGTTAGTTACAGTGCATTAACTAATGTAAAACAACTTTTGATTTAATAATGCATTAGTAAATGCTAAAATTAACATCAAGATTAATAAATGCTGCAAAAGTATTTCATTCTTAGTTCATGTTAACTAATGTAGTTAACTAATGTTAACTAATGAACCCTTTTGTAAAGTGTTTACTCTACCATTTTCAAAAATACTGTAGAAATGAGCTAAATTTAGCATTAATTTACATGAAACACAAATTGTTTTATGACTGATTTGCATTTAGAAATGTGTTGTTTTACCAGAATAACAAATGATCTCACAAACACACACACACACATACATATATACAGACACACACACATATATGTGGGACTCACCCCGGGTAAAAAGGTCAGCTTATTTCCATCCATCCACAGCTCTCTGATTCCTGTAAGCTGTTCCAACACTTCAGGCTGGAGAGAAAGAAGGCAAAATTCAATTTCACATCCTCAGTGAGAGGAAATCTGCCAATACTTTCAATGAATAGCATTAGAGGAGAAAATGCATATTAGGTGCAGTCTAACAGAGAACAGACTCAATGAGCGCATCTGCATTCACTGTCAATACATCTGACACCTGGCTGCACTGAGAGCTGGAATTACTGCAGTAATGCATGCCACACCTGAAAGACAGACAGGTGCTACTCACCACTTCAGTGAACTCATTACTGCCCAGATCCAAGCGCTCCAGCTGTGTGAGCTTATGCATGCTCCTGCAAACACAAAACACACACACACACACAGACAGTATTACTAACATTATTAACCATGGATTAAGCACATTTAAGCTTTGCACATAAACGTATCTGAACGCTCATTGTTTTTTGTTTTTTTTGCAGGAAAACGTCAGACAGGCTGGTCACAACCACAGCTTTTCTTTAAGACTGTGCACAATGACTCCCCAAGGCAAATAAACGGCACACAAAGACATTTATCGAACAAGCAGTTACTGCTAATCCACTTTTTATTGGCAGTTTTAGAGCAATGTTAGACTCCAATCCCCAGTTTCACATAAAAACATAGCTAGTATATAAACTGAATTAAAAAAAAAAAAAAAGAAGATATTCTCCAAGACCATGTTTATACCAAGAGGTCAAGCTGTGGAGTAAAGATGTTCAGCAGCCATAAATGAATAGCAATAAAATATAAATTCAATGCATTTTATCTCTACTGTAACTTTAAATCTTTTACTAATTATAAATCATTAAACATTGGACTGGTTGTATGCTTCTTGAACATTTTTATTTTATTTTTAGCTTTTTTGCCACTTATATTGATAGAGATATTAGAGAAAGAACAGGAAATGGGAAGAGGATTTGGAAATGACTTTAGCTGAGCTAATTTCTGCCACATTTTGCACTATAAGGGCATTAAATCACTGTGCTTTGGGGAAAAATTATCCAGTCACATAACACATGATATGCCAGTGATGTGGAAATGAACTCTGGAAACAAACAAACAATAACAATAATAAATAAAATGTAAAATATATATAAAATAATAAATAAATAAATGGACAATTAAGTAAGTAAATAAATCAAAAAAGGTGATTTTGGATACATCTTAAAATACTGGAAAAAACAACAACAAAATATTACATAAATAAATAAACACTGAAAAACAAACAAACAAATAAATAATATTTTGAATATATCTTAAAATACTGAAAATAAAATACTGAAAAAATGTAAATAAAAAAGGGATTTTGCAAATGTCTCAAAATACTACTTTTTTTTTTTTGTAAATAAAAAAAAAAAAAAGCTAAATAAACAAATTGTAACACTGAAAAATATATAAACAAACAAAAATAAATAAAGGGGATTTTGGATATATCTTAAAATATGGAATAAAAATAAAATACTATACAAATAAATAAATAAAAATCTAAGTTTTTTGGATATATCTTAAAAAACACTGAAAAAATAAATAAATAAAAAATAAGTAAACAAAGGGGATTTTGGGAGATATAAATGCAATACTGAATGAATGAATGAATGAATGAATGAATGAATGAATGGATGAAAGAATGAGGTTTTGGATGTATCTTAAAATACTGAAAATAAATAAATAAATAAATAAATAAATAAATAAATAAAAAATAAATAAATAAATAAATAAATAAATGGGATTTTTGACACATCTTAAAATACAGAATAAAACATAATACTTAAAAAAATTAAATTAAAAAATACTGAACAAAACAAATAAACAAAAATAAGTAAATAAAGGGGATTTTGTATATATAAATGTAATACTGAATAAATGAATGAATGAATGAGGTTTTGGATATATCTATTTAAATACAGATATAAATATCTTAAAGTACAGAATAAAACAATACTGAAAAAATTAAATAAATAAATAAATGGATTTTTGATATGTCTTAAAATATAGAAAAAAGTACGTACTTAAAAAAAGGAAAACAAAAATAATTAAATAAAGGAGGTTTTGCATACATTTAAAAAATAAATAAATGAATAAATTAAATAAAAGGGGGATTTTTTTTATATGTATTAAAACACAGGAAAAAAACAAAATACTGATTAATTAATTAATGAATTTTGGATATATCTTAAAATACTGGGCAGAAAATGAAAAAAACATTAAGATACATAAATAAATAAAGGGG
Source organism: Labeo rohita (assembly GCF_022985175.1). Classification (NCBI taxonomy): domain Eukaryota; kingdom Metazoa; phylum Chordata; class Actinopteri; order Cypriniformes; family Cyprinidae; genus Labeo; species Labeo rohita. The sequence goes on from NC_066878.1 coordinate 20,398,203, forward strand.
ATTTTTAATATATCTTAAAATATTGGATTTTTATCTTAAAATTAATAAACGACTTCTGATATGTCTGTAAACACTGAAACAAATAAAACAAACAAATAAATAAATAAATAAATAAATAAATAAATACACTTACAATATAGTTTATATCTATTTCAAGTGGATATTTGTCAACATTACTTATTTTTGCAATCTGAATGCTTTACAAATGATTGGGTATCCAAATGGTCTTTCTTCATGGAATGATAATCTAACATCAGATTTTGTGTATCTTTTCAGTCTTTCTATCACATTCTCCTGTCCCAATCTGCTTCTGCAAAATCAGTATCTGCGTCAAACCCTGAACTAATATAATCTAGTCGGGTAGGTGTGCTTGAGGGCAGGGTGTGCTTCAAACCGCTGCTGACGTGGACCTGGACACAGATCAACAGCCTGCGGGCGTATTGTATCCGTTGAAAAGCTTGAAAAGGAAATCAAAGTCGAAATGATACATGGCTCTGGGAATTGCATTAACAAATGGTTTTAAACTGAAAGCAAAGTGAATTTTCTATCGAAAGACACGCCGGTTGCTGGCTTAGAGGATCGTAAGAGGGATTCATTCATCCCGGATTTGGAGGCAGGGCTGTGTGAAGAAGCATGCAACCAGTCAGCCGGCCAAAAAAACTCACTGACCCCCAGAGTGCTGAGCAATCCACAGCTCATTAGAAACACAGACACACACTTCATGAGAACAAACTGCACAATGAACATCCGAGAGGACTGCTGAAACAGCACAGGCCTAAATGTGAAATCAGACTGATCAAGTCTTCACAGCACAGACCAATAATGGTTTAACTAGATTAAAAACAAGTTTGTCAAGACAAACTTTAAGTTGTTTTGAGAAAGCTGGACTGGAAGGTTTGAAAAAGTTAAAGTAAAAAAAAAAAAAAAAAAAAAAGTTTTAAGAAAAGTTTTAAGCGTGATGGTTTTCAGTCCAAAATAGTTTGAAGTTTAAAGTAGTTAAAATTTTGAAGGCAGTACAGTCTCAGATACATAGATAGATAGATAGATAGATAGATAGATAGATAGATGATAGACAGATAGATAGATAGATAGACGGATAAATAGATAGATAGATGATTGATAGATAGATAGATGGATAGATGGATAGATGGATTGATAGACAGATAGATAGATAGATAGACGGATAAATAGATAGATGATAGATAGATAGATGATAGATAGACAGATAGATAGATAGATAGATGATAGATAGATAGATAGATAGATAGATAGATAGATAGATAGATGATAGACAGATGGATAGATGGATAGATGGATAGATAGATGATAGATAGACAGATGGATAGATGGATAGATGGATAGATAGATGATAGATAGACAGATGGATAGATGGATAGATGGATAGATAGATAGATAGATGATAGATAGATAGATAGATAGATAGATAGATGATAGACAGATGGATAGATGGATAGATGGATAGATAGATGATAGATAGACAGATGGATAGATGGATAGATGGATAGATAGATAGATAGATGATAGATAGACAGATGGATAGATGGATAGATGGATAGATAGATAGATAGATAGATAGATAGATAGATAGATAGATGATAGATAGACAGATAGATAGATAGATGGATAGATGGATAGATATAGATAGATAGACAGATGGATAGATGGATAGATAGATAGATGATAGATAGACAGATGATAGATAGACAGATAGATAGATAGATAGACAGATAGATAGATAGATAGATAGATAGATAGACAGACAGATAGATAGATAGATAGATAGATAGATGATAGATAGACAGATGGATAGATGGATAGATGGATAGATAGATAGATAGATAGATGGATAGATGATAGATAGATAGATAGATAGATAGATAGATAGATAGATAGATAGATAGATAGATAGATAGATAGACGGATAGATGGATAAATAGATAGACGGATAGATGGATAGATGGATAGATAACAGTTCATGCGTGTCATGTTATACATGCATTTTTTTTTTAAAGAAAAAGAGTCGTGCAAAACTGCTGCATTGGTTTTCTAGGAGTTTGCACACCACCATATCAAACAATTATATTTATATAAACAGCTGAATTATGGTCTTGTGGTTCATTCATGTGCTCTGTTCAGGCGGCTTTTGTTGAAAACATTTAGTGCCATAATGAGTTGTTTTGATCCTGGCGCACTTACAGTAACCCAAAAACAGACAGACGACTGGACTGTGTTGAACGACGGAGCAGAGGCAGGATGGAGATGCTTTTCTCACACACAAAACTAAAAAACGAGCCCGAATATGATGCAATACTGGCTCTGGAACCAGAAACGATTATAAAACCTGTCACAGCATGTCACTTCAGAGCCTCTTACGTAAGGCTGAACAATATGATGCCACAAACAGAGACACAAACAGAGACGTTTGTATGTTTTTATAATGCGATTATCAGACGGGGCGCAGCAGCACGGATCATCTTTTTAATATTTTAGTAATTCTAATGAATCCCAGAGGGGCACTTACTTTGGCAACATCTTTAACTGGTTCTCCCGCAGCTCCAGGATCTGCAGCTTGGTTAGTCTGAGGAAAAAACAGAGAGAGAGAAAAAGCAGAAATTATTTTAATGAATATAAATTATTTAAATATTAAAGAATTTTTTTTTTAAATTAAATATTTAAAATATGTATAAACTGACAACAACTAAGATTGATTAATGCTGCAAATAAATAAATAAATAAATAAATAAGATGGGATTTTGGATATATTTTTTAAAATACTGAAATAAATATTGGATACATCTTTAAATAAATAAATAAATAAAATGAGGGGATTTTAGATATATCTAAAAATAACTAAATAGGGGACTTAAAATACTTCGAAATAAAATAAATTGAAATAAAATACATAATATAAAATCATTTAAAAAATAAATAGAGGGGACTTTGTATACATCTTTTAAAATACTGAAAAAAATATTAAAATATTGAAAATGAACAAATGAATAAGTGAATGAATGAATGAATGAATGAATGAATAAATAAATAAATAAATAGGGGATTTTGGGTACAACTTAAAATACTGCAACATAAAATAAAATTAAATAAAATACATAAAATGTTTGGGGATTTTGTATATAACTTCTAAAATACTGAAAAAAATATTAAAATATAGAAAATGAATGAATGAATGAATAAACAAATAAATAAGAGATGATTTTGGATATATCTTAAAATACTGAATTAAAGAATAAATAGATGGGATATGGAATATATCTTTTAAAATACGGAAAAATAAAAATAAACAAAATAAAATAAAAGAATATACATAAAATAAAATAAAAAAAAAAAGAGGAGATTTTGTATATATCTTTTAAAATACTGAAAAAAATATTGAAATATTGAAAATGAATGAATGAATGAATTTTGGAAATAATACTGAAAAAAACTGAATAAATGAATAAACAAGTAAATAAATAAATACATAAAAAGAGGGGATTTTAGATACAACTTAAAATACTTCAAAATAAAATAAAATAAAATTAAATACATAAATTCAATTTTGGGGGATTTTGTATATAACTTTTAAAATACTGAAAAAAATATTAAAATATTGAAAATGAATGAATGAATGAACAAATAAATAAATAAACAAGAGATGATTTTGGATATATCTTAAAATACTGAATTAATGAATAAATAGATGGGATATGGAATGTATCTTTTAAAATACGGAAAAATAAAATAAAATAAAATAAAATAAGTCAAACATGCCTGAATCGTATATTATTTCCTCTGGAAGTAATATTTTGTGAATTTTCAGTTCAAAATTGACGAAAGTGTGGTTTAAAATGCAACACAAATGTTAAGTGATAATGATTTTACAGATAATAAATGTAATAGCAAGATGCTAACAAACATTTACGTGTTTTTCTAGAATAAAGTGCTAATTTAAGGTCCCAATTCTAGTCCACTGACTTACATATTAAAAATACACTGTCCTGTTTTTAGTACACAAATTGTAGTATATAAATTGGAACAGGAACTGCATTTAAAGTCTATTTCAGGCTGTGTGTGCATGTTTATGTGTCGAAAGTAGTGTTGCGCGACCTTTCGCAGGAACTGCACTGCATTTTCATAGGAACGCACCATTCCTGAGGTTTCAGATCTAATATGAGCTCCAGGAAACATCAGGAGGTGCTTTCCGAGGAAATTTTGCACGTGTACAGCTCGCTTAAATCAACAAGCTTGATGGATGGATGTTAAACCTGTTTTGCGTGTGCTTGGAAAACATTTTCATTATTTGGGAGAACAGTTTGGTTCTTTTTATATTTTAATGTAGTACATACTTTGGCCACTGTTGAATCTAGATCCTGTCTGATCTGAAACAGGAGCTTGGATTATCTTGTTCTGTCTAGGACTCAGTGTACATGACTGTAAGTCTGTGTGTGTGTGAGTGTGTGTCTCTGACCTGCCGAAACTGGCTGGCAGAAACTCTAGGAAGGCGTCGTTCAGGTAGAGCTGGGTCAGGCTGAGGAGCTGCGTGAAGCCTTCTGGGAGTCTGCGGAGACACGAGAGCGTTTCATTACATCACAGACTGAACGCACACACCGTTCTCCTCTGCAGGCCGTGTACTTACTTTGATATAGGGTTCACACTGGCTTCTACGATGGCCAGGACTTTACAGTTCTTGATATTTTCAGGAAACTCCTGGATGCCTGAAATTTTAAAAACAAACAAACATTAGTGATTCAATCATTAATGGTTGGTTTTATGTTTTCTGTTGTCTTTGTGCCTAGGGTTTAGAAAACACTTTAAATGAACAGTCTGTACGACGAGTTCTGTTAATGCATCTTGACTGACTGCAGACAATAACTATACAAACACAATATTTAATTATTTTATTTAAGAAAAGATCCTGGACACTTACACTATATATATAAAAAAATTATATATATATTAAAAATTTAAAAACGGAAAACAACTAAGACTGAGAAACCTGCAAATAAATAAATAAAAAAATTAAATAATTTCCAATGGAAAAACTATTTTAAATAAAAATAAAATAATAAAAAAGTATTTATATAAAAATACACACATTTATAAAATATTTATAATGACAACAACTATGAATAATAAATGTTGCAAAATAAAATAAAATAAAATAAAATGTATATTATTTCCACTGGAAATAATAATTTGTGAATTTTCAGTTGAAAATTGGCAAACTTGAGGTTTAAAATGCAACACAAATGTTGCAAAATAAAATAAAACAAAATAATAAAACAAAACAAAACAAAATAAAATAAAAAATATTTACAATTATTTATATAAAAATACATACATTTATAAAATATTTATAAACTGACAACAACTAAGAATAAAAAAAGTTCCAAAATAAAATAAAATATAATATAAAACAAAAATAAAATTAAATTAAACAATAAAATAAAATAAGACAAATGTGCTGAATAGTATGTTATTTCCACTGTAAATAATATTTTGTGAATTTTCAGTTGAAAATGAGCAAACTTGGTTTAAAATGCAACACAAATGTTGCAAAAAAAAAAAAAAAATTTATACATTTTATTAAAAAAATATATATATTTTTATAAAAATTATATAAAAATACACACATTTATAAAATATGTATAAACCGACAACAACTAAGAATAAAAAAAGTTTCAAAATAAAATAAAATATAATATAAAAAAAAATGTAATTAAATTAAACAATAAAATAAAATAAGACAAATGTGCCTGAATAGTATATTATTTCCACTGTAAATAATATTTTGTGAATTTTTGTGAGGTTTAAAATGCAACACAAACGTTATGAAAAAAAAATTACACACATACACACATTTATAAAATATTTATAAAGACAACAACTAAGAATAATAATTGTTGCAAAATAAAATACAATTAAACTAAATTAAATTAACTTAAAATAAAATAAAAGTGCCTGAAATTTATATTATTGTGTATTATGAAATAATATTTTGTGAATTTTCAGTTGAAAATTGGCAAACTTGAGGTTTAAAAGTTTCTCAAAAGTCTCTTTTGAGAAAAACTCGTCATATCATATATATAAATTCATTCATGTTTTAACACAAATGTTGCAAAATAAAATAAAAATGATTTATACAAAAATACATACATTTATAAAATATTTATAAACTGACAACTAAGAATAATAAATGTTGCAAAATAAAATAAAATAAAATAAATGTGCCTGAAACGTATGTTATATCCACTGCAAATAATATTTTGTGTATTTTCAGTTCAAAATGGGCAAATAAAATAACATAAAATAATAAAATAAATAAAACTTGACCTACACTACTAGATTTCTTTAATGTTTAATGTTATTGCAAATAAAAGCTGCTCTTTTGAACTTTTTTTTTTTAACTATTCATCACTGTTTCCTCAAAAATATTAAGCCGCAAAAACATTTTTAACATTGATAACTGATAACTTTCTATACTGGTAGTATACTTCATATGCTAAATATTTGAGGGTTAAGTATAATCTGGAATCAGAATCAAAATAAATATCTACAATTCACATGAGCCCAATCACTATTTGTGCCCCACTTAAAAACACATGATACAATGTTAAGTAATAACACTTGAAGTTCTAGGTCTTAAACTCGCCCACCAAAGAAAATCGACACCTAATGCTGTTTTTAGAACAAGCTCATGCAGCATTAGAGCTAGACTGCTTACTTCCTGTCCTCCTAACCGCACGAGCTGGAGTGTGACATTAATGTTACGTTGAGATATCCTCCTCCAACGCGCTCGGATGCAAAACTAAACCAGCGTGCAGAGTAAACCACAGACTCACTGAACACACACACACATCTGTGAGCTCTCACCCACCGCACAAGGTGACCCACCTTCAGCCGCTCTGCTAAAAACAGACACGTCCAGGAAGGGAGTATCAATTAAAAGTCACGTAAATTGCAGTAGGGGTTGTGGAGTGATGTGTGTGAAGCATATAAATGCTACAACCCATTTTACTCTTGTAAAACAGCCTAGTTGACAAGAAAAAACATTGAAATTATGGTTGTCTTGTTGACCTTGGTTGTTTTGATTAATTTAATTTGTAGCTTTCAGCTAACGGTAAGACGTGTGGTGGATACACTACACTTTAAAAGTTGGGGCTCAGCAAGATTTATTTTGTTTTTTGGAAAGAATTTAATTCTTTTATTCAGCAAGGCTGTGTTAAATTGTTTAAAAGTGCAGTAAAGACATTTATAATGTCAAATGAGGACATAAATACATGAACAACATCTCCAGAACTGCTCTGAAGTTTCTTCGTGAGCATTTTACTGTTTATTTTGAGAGACGCTATCGTCATATTATACATCTAAAGAAAAGATATTCACGGCAACCTGTCAAAATAAAAGTTTGGTTTAACTTGAAGACACATAGTACTATTGTTTAGTAGAATACTACTACTACTACTATTACTAAAATTGTTAAAACTTTATTTTATTAAGGAATAATCACACAATATTTCTTTCATGTTTTAATGTTAATAGTAACTTTGCAAAAAATAAAGTTTAATTTTCATTTGATTAAAAGATCAATTAAATGAATATTTTAGGTCTTCATTTGATAACCAGAAATACTGTAAAAATATTGTAAAAATAAACTTATTAAATTAAGTTGGTTTTATGCATTGAAATAATTAGACATGCTTAAACTGAATTTGGTAACAATAAAACATTTCATAGGGCCCTAAACATGTCATTTGTATTACATTTTTAATAAAGTAATGTTACATTGTATAAGGTTTGTGATTTTAATTAATTAGACTTGCTTTTTGATTCATCAAATTTAATTTAACCATTTAAAAAAAGAGTCCAGAAAATTAAAAAAAAAAAAAAAAAAAATACATAAATAAAACAGAATTTGGGAAAAAATGAAACAGATTTAATGGGGCACATTTAAATGTGACACTGAAGACTGGAGTAATGATGTTGAAAATTCAACTTTGATCACAGGAATAAATTACATTTTAAAGGTGTCATCGATGCCCATTTTCCACAAGTTGATATGATTCTTTAGGGTCTTAATGAAAAGTCTCTAATATACTTTGATTAAAAATTCTCAATGGTTGTGTAAAACAACACCCTTTTTACCTTGGCAAAATGAGCTCAGCAAAAATCATCCCATTCTAAAGGGTTGTTCCTTTAAATGCAAATGAGCGCTGCTCGCCCCGCCCCTCTCTTCTCTCTGTGGAGTGACGAGCCTGTTTACTTTAGCCGCGTTTACCCGCTAAACTTGCTAACTAGCACATTATAAAGAAAGGCGATCGCAAAGATTCATAAAAAAACCCTTATACTCACTTCTGCTGTAAGTGAAGCTGGATCACGAATGATTCGCGTGAACATAGACGGATATATGTAGATCGGGAGGCGCATTCCCTTCACAAACAAACGTAATCTACTGCATCTTCAGCGGCTCAGATGTCGGGAGTAAATGACGACCACTATGTTCATTATTACATTCAGCAACATTTTAAGAGCTCATGTCAATCAACTATCGTGGGAGCGTCCTCTGTTGGTGTGACGCCAAAACGACAGGCATCTGAGAAAGGCTCGATTTGAAAAAGGGGATATTATTTTATTTTTACAGATTAATTAAAAACCACTGCATGGATTTTTATCATTATAGGGTAGATTTGTACATACACTGCCAACACACATTAATGTTCAAACAACATGAAAAAGTGAAGTTTGCATCCGATGACCCCTTTAACATTTATTCAAATAGGAAATGGGTATTATAAAAAGTAATAATATTTTTTACAATTTTACTGTTTTTACTGTATTTTTGATCACATAAATGCAGCCTTACCAAGTTGTAAGAGACTTATTTTAAAACATTAAAAAAAACAAATAAAACCCTTAAGTAGTAGAGTAGTGTAGGTCATGTATTTTATTTTATTTTATTTTATTATTTTATTTTGCAGAATGTATTAGTCTTAGCTGTTGTCAGTTTATAAACAACATTTTTTTTAATAAAAAATATAAAAACATTTTACAATATATTAAATGGAAAACGGTTATTTTAAAATAACGTAAAAATGTAATAATATGTCACAATATTACACTTTTTTTTCTGAATTTCTGATCAAATAAATGCAGCTTGGAGAGAGTTCTTCCAAACAAGTAATTAGTAATTAAAAACTAAAGAAAGTAATTAAAAAGGAAAAAATAAATAAATAAAATAAAAATATAAATATATTTATATATTACATTATTACATACTTAACAGGTAGAATATGTCATTTAAAAGAGATTTAATGTTTAAAACATTTTATACAAACACATTTTTAAAAAGTAATTAAAAAAAACATAACTGTGGCTTTTTAACCTACAATTCTAATTATTTAGTCTCACCAACCCTTTTATCTAACAAATTATTTTTTTGAAATAATGCAAGAAATTGTTTCAATGCTTAAAACATTTGAATTAAATGTGGCTTGTGAAAAAGCCCGTTGCCGCAACTGTATAAAAAATAAAAAAGGTAGTTGTGACTTTTTAATCTCACTATTCTGGCAAGTTTACATCTCGCAAATGTGACTTTCGTTCTCAGAGCTGTGAGACATAAACACGCAATTGCGAGTTCAAAAGTCGAAATTGAGGAAGGAAGGAAACCCTGAACTGTTAAAAGTATAAAAACTTCATAAACCAATCAAAATCACTACTGTTAACTGCTGACAGCGTGCTGCATGAAAACAAGGTTTTAAATGAGACTTCCTGTGCTGCGCTGAGCTCGTCACTGTCTGTCATTACACTATCAGATGCTGCAAGGCACCAGCTGAAAGATGAAGTGATGTGTAAACACAGAGCATGTGTTTGTAGTGTTGTGGTCTTCACTCAGGCTTCAAAACGCAATAAACTTTTCCAGTGACAAACGTCAGATTGCCATCGGCGTACAGGATATCAAATCGAGTGGGTAATCGCACGGCTCCGTTCCGATCCCTAAAGAGCTGCTGTCTGGATAGGCAGCTAGCTTCTGTTTGTTTATTAGTATTTCTTCAAGTTTGATAAGAGCTAAACATATCGCACATAATTCTAAATCGATGACAATGTAATGTTTTAAAATGTGTCGGCGTAAAGTGAAATCCAAAACGTGATGAATTGAATTACAGCGGATTAGGGGTCAGTGAGTCAGCGCAGATATCAGTGTGCCTCCGCGCCGGTTATGGGTCGTCCGATAGCGTAACTGGACTCCAAAAAGGAAAAAGAAAGAGGAGATGAATTGGCCGCTTTTCTTACTGTTCTTGCTGACGTCGAGCTCCCTGAGATTGATGAGGTTTGCGATGCCCGGTGGCAACACCGTTAGATCGTTGTCCGGTAGACTCAATCGGTAGAGCAACTGGCAGTTGAAAAGTTGCTGTAAAGAACGAGAAACGGAGACTTTTGAGAAACATTCATGGAAATGTTAACAGGATCAAACTTCATGTTAATATTTGATGAGCAGCTGGACTGATTTCAAATGCATTTTGTAGTGAATTCGTTCTGCTTAGGGGAAACAAAGCAAAATGGGGTCTAGAATAAAATAACGCCATTTCTGATGAAAGACAAGTGGATAAACATAATCTGGCTTTTGTAAAACTTATTACGTTCAGCCCAGTGGAAACTGTTGAAAGGAGAAGTAGAGAAAACCTGATCACAAACACTTGCAGACGTTAATCGTAACCAGCATGCATTTTACGAAAATCCTGGCTGAATGACAGAGAATATTCATCATAAATCTGTGTTTGCTAGCGATATAAATTAAGCAACACTGAAAACTGCAATCATTTTATCCCATCTTGTCTCAAAATATGAAAGAGCTGAAAGTTGAGCTGATGTTTTAATAGATTCATGTTTTCGAGAGTTTGATTCATTAAGAGTCAGTTCAAACTGTTGATAATGAATTGTTTCAAAACTTTGTTGTAATGACTTTAAATTAAAAAAAATAAATAAAAATACTGGTTCTTTACAATAACGTTTCATTTGTTAACTATTTAATGCTAATTAAATATTAACATTAACAATGAGCAGTACGAAGTATGAAGAAAAATCCTTAAATGTTTTCCTCAAAAACCATAATTTCTTTACGACTGAAGACAGAAAGACATGAACATCTTGGATGACAAGGGGGTGAGTAAATTATTTGTAAATTGTTGTTCTGGAAGTGGACTTCTCCTTTAACATTAGTTAATAAAAATACAAAAGTTATACTAAAGTTCACCTTACTTTAAAGTGTTAAAATATTACTGAAAATTTTACTATTTATTAGTATGTTTCATCATATTGGTGCATATAAAAAAGATTTAACAGAGTATTTAAATTCTTAGATTTAATGTTTTAAAACTTCTTGCAACGTTTTATAAAAGAACATTTTTTTTAATAAAAAAAAAGAAGAAAAAAGTGATTGTTTTCAGAATAGACTTCGCATTTTATCATTTTAAAATTATGCTTTAAATTGTGACTTTATATCACACATTTTGCATTAACATATCAATTTCGCTTTTTCCCCCTTTAAATGTAGTCATTTAAATGTCATATTTATTTTTTCTACAAAATATTTTTATATAACTTAATTTTTATATAATTTTAAAAAGCATTTGTTACTTGAAATAAAAAAAATAAGCTTTTTTTTTTTTTTTCGCTAGTTGCCAAGTTATCATTTGCCATATTAATTTACTTAGTTCAATAAGATAAAATATAATATATAATTCTTATAATATAACATCTAATAAAATATTAATAAATACTATTCGTTTTATTAAAAAAAAAAAAAAAAACACTATACAGAGATGTAAAACTACTAAAACTACTAAAAATAATAAATATATAACCTAAAAAACCTAAAAAAAACCTAAAAATAAAATAAAACATTAATAAAAACATATAAATGTTTTAAATGTTTTGAATCTTCTTGCAACATTTTATATAAACACTTTTTAAAAAAAAAACGTAATTGTGGCTTTTTGACTTACAATTTTAACTGTATTTTTTGGAATAGCGAGATTATGTTTTGCAGTTTTGAGTTCACATTTTAGAGTTATGCCTTTTTTTCTAAAGTGTGACTTTATATTTGCTATTTGCTATATTTTTAAAAAATATATAAATGTTTTAACTTTTTAATCTTCTTGCAGAATTTTACAGAACAATATTTTTGAAACGGACTAAAAAAATTCAAATGTAATTTTGGCTTTTTGACTTTCAATTCTAAATTTATTTCTTAAAAAGTCTAGTTTGTGTTTGAGTTCACATTTCACAACTATCTTTTCTTTCTCTGAACTGTGATTTTATACCACAACTTTGCATTAACATGCCAATTATTATTATTATTATTTTTATTTATTTATTTATTTTTAATTTTGTAACTTTATAATCACACAATTTTGCATTAACATCTCAATTCTGCCTTTTAAATTTAATTCTCCCCTTTAAATTTAGTAATTTAAATGTCATATTTATTATTTATTTTTTTTTTTTTACAAAATATTGTCATGTTTTGACTGTAATGTGTCAAAATTCAACAGGTTTAATTTTTTAAACCATATCTTAAAATAAATAAATAAAAAAAACACTGATTATTATAGTAATAGTTAATACTGATAAATTAAACAAACTAAAATAATTAAAAAGCATTTGTTACTTGAAACAAAAAAAATGACATTAAAAAAAAGTTAATTTACGCTAGTTGCCAAGTCATCATTTATCATTTTAATTTAATTTAGTTAAATAAAATATAATAGAAATTATATATAATCTAATATATAAAATTAACCAAAATTATAAATAAAACAAAACATTTTTATGAAAAAATAATGAAAGACATTTAAAACCAAAAACTAAAAAAAATGCACAACAAATAATAAATAAAACATTAAAATTAATATGAACAGGAAAATTTTTAAATAAAACCTGTTCAAAATACAAAAACTATATAAATGTTTTAAATGTTTTGAATCATTTCATAGAACCACATTTCGGAAACAGTTTTTTTTTTTTTTTAAATTGTGTTTTGGAATTTTGAGTTCAAATTTTACAATTACAATTTTTTTTCTCAGAATTGTGATATCATGCCAATTCTGCCTTTTTTGTCAGTTTATAACACATTTTAAGTTTAATTCTTGCCATTTAAAATTTCTTTCTCATAATTTAATGTAACATAATATTTCATAATATTTGGTTAAACTGATTACTACTGAAAAAACACATATTACAGATTTTAAACCATTGCAGAGAAAATGTATAAATATTTCAATATATTTATATATAGAATACTATGAAAAGGCAAAAGCCATATTCACACTTTGCATGCCTGCTGTGTAAGCAAATCTTTTGCTTGTAAACAGTAACAAACAACATGTGTACTTTATGTGCTTCTTGCAAGCTAACGAACAAAAGGGTAAATGTTCCCCACACTGAACTAAGTTTTGGATTCATGCAATGCAATTCAGTGCAGTCGTACTTTGGGCAGCTCCTCGATCTGGTTGGCGTCGAGGTAGAGCTCCTCTAGGGTCTTCTCGAAGCTGAAGATCTCTTTCGGGACCTGCTCCAGGCTGCAATGCGAGTAGTCCAGCGAGGTGACGGTCTCCTCCTCGCCCCGCAGGCAGCGGCACGGCACCAGCCGCACAAACAAACTCCGCTTGCTGCTCATCCTCACCACAGCTCAGGCACTAGAGAGGAGGAAGAGAACATGATCAGCACCTCGTGAACGTTAAAAATTCATGGACAGGGACACTGAGATACGGGGTAGCGCTGTCAAAACAGCTTGGTTTACAGCTTAGTTGAACACGGTGCAGGAGACCAGCTTTTTACAGCTCGTAATTGATCTCCAGCAGGCATTGTTAAAGTAGGTGTTGCTCATTTAAACACTTTTCAAATTAATTTAAAATAAACTACTTTTTTCCATTTAATTTTTTTTTTTTCTTTTGGCGAACATGTCTTTTAAATTTAGACATTTTGATGTCTTTTATTTTGACTCTCAAACTTTTACTGGTTTAAATTTTGAAAATAAATAAATAACTACACATTTAAACTAGAGTTATTATAGTTAACTAAAGCCAAAATTAAAACCCACTAAGAAGCATTTGCATTGTTTGAAATAATTGCAAAATGAAATGAAATGAAATGAAATAAAATAAAATAAAATAAATGTTCATGCTAGTTGCCAAGTCATCATTTACCATTTGAATTTAGTTTAATAAAATAATATAATATATAATACAAATTATATATAATTTAATATATAAAACTATATTTCTGTGCAGGAAACCAGGATTTTATGGTTCATAATTAAACTTTTTTAATTAAAAAAAAGTTAATTATAAAGTAAATAAAGTACTTAATTATTATTATTATTATTATTATTATACACATAATTTACACATAAACACATAATTTAATATATGAAATTAACCAATAATAATTAAATATAATTTAATAATAATAAAAAAAAACTACAGACATGTAAAAACAAAAATAAAACCTGATTCAATATATTAATAAAAACTATATAATTTTTTTTAATTTTTAGAATCTTATAGAAGCACATTTTTTCAAAAAATGCTTTTTGACTTAAAATTCTAAATCTATTTCTTGAGTTTGTTTCGCAACTACACATTTCACAGCTTTTTACGGTTCGTAATTGAACTTTTTAAATACATTTTTAATTTTAAATTCATTTTAATTTTATTATTATTATTTATTTTGACAGCAATTCTTTTTTTTTTATTTAAACAGAATTTAAAACAAAATGCTTTTTGATGGCAAAAATGGCTTTTTGACTTAAAATTTTAAAACTTAAATTCTTAAAATCTTAAAATTATAACAACACTTAAAACTATTTCTTGAAATAAGTTTGTTTCGCACCTTCACATTTTACAGCTTTTTACAGTTTGCAATTGAACTTTTTAAATCAATTTTAAAATAAAGTATTATTATTATTATTATTATTATTGTTGTGATTTTAGACAGTAATTTTTTCTTTTGGCAATCGCGTCTTAAAATTGGTCATTTTAATGTCATATTTATTTTTCTACAAAATACCATCATGTTTTGGCTGTAATGTGTCAATCAAATTTGAAAAATAAATAAATACATAAATAAATAAATAAAATGGATGAATAAATAAATAAATAAATAAAAATTATTGATTTAAACTAGAGTGATTATAGTTAACTAAAGCTAGAATTAAAGCCATTAAAAAGCATTTATGTTACCTGAAATAAATGTTAATTGAAATATAAAATAAAATATATATATAAAAAAATGTTTATTTACACTAGTTGCCAAGTCATTATTTAACATTTTTTATATTAGTTTAATATAAATATAATATAATATAAATTAAAAAATGAATAAATAAAAAAAATAAATTATATGAATAAATGAATAAATAAAAAAAATATAAAAATCTAACTCAAAATATTAATAAATATATATTATCTCAATGTTAAAATAACTCTGCTTTAAACATATTACACATACAAAAGATTTATTTAAATATATATATATATATGAAAACGATCCATTTGTGATATTGAATTATGAGCTGTGATTGTGCTGTAAAGCATTACTAGAATTTAAATTAAAATCTTATATTTATCATAAAGCTTTTTGTCCCATTTTTGGCAAATTATTGGCTAAAATGTGCGCTGTTAAAGCTATTTTTATTTTTTCAATGAACAAATGAATGTTTCCTTGACTAATTTTGTTGGCGAGATTCACACAGGTTTGGACATTAAAAATACAGCTAACACAGCCGACAATTACTCATCATCTACAATGGCACTGAGAGGAGCACATTAACATTCATTAAAACCCATTTATATTCATGGCTGGCCTGAAAACAGCGTCATTATACGACGTCCTTTCATTCTGTTGAAATGGATAAAGGCCCTCGATATGGCATCAAAAAGGCCGGCCCAAGGTTCGCTCATGAATCGGCACACAGACCGCTCTACGGTCATCCAAACACAACCGCAACAACTCACTGCTGTAGACACAACTCTTCTCTGGACCGCCATGAAGAGCCCTTTAATCTGCATGTGCAAAACAACAATGAAGCGCCAATGCTAATGCTGTTTTAAAGTACAAGCGATGCTGAGACTTGAAAACATCTGACATTGATCAAAACGAGAACGTTTGTTGTACAAGCAGAGCTCAGAAATTCAATTCTGCATCATTGACGGTTTACTTTAAACGTCAAGGTGAAATGTTATTCAA